>NW_028278562.1:0-300000 GCF_059751315.1 Micrasema longulum | reverse complement strand
AAGTTAATGGTTGATTGTTCAATATTTCAAGTTAGAACGACCAATCTGTGATGTTTACTTGCTTTTTCATAGATCAGACTTGTTTTTTTTCATTGAAGTTAATTTGGTAATAATGCATAGGTAATAGTGGCTCATTTTGTCTCTCAACTAGCATTGTTGATCAATATGAGAAATCAAAATTAAAAAGACGTTTATTTATGTTTAAGATAAAATTATGTTTGAATTACATTTAGAAAGCTCACCATGTCCAGCAATTCTCTTGCATGATCATTATTACTTTCATTATTGATATTAAACACCATTATCACTTGATTTAAAAATCATGTTTGGAAGGTTGTTGTCTCTAATCAGAAATCTTTTTGAGGTGTTTTATTTAAGGATTAAAGATTCAACGTCTTCATTGTAGTAAACACTTTATAGCCAAGGAACGTTGGCGGATTGCGTTGTTTTTTTTTTCATCTTTGTTTTTTATTTGATATAAATAGATTTTAAATAAAGTAATGGTCACAATTTAATAAATGAAAAAATATTTAAATGTTTTTAGGCTCACTCAATAATTAAAAACTCGGTTTCTATAAGCATTTTATTATCTTTTTGAATTTAAACAGCAAAAAAATCATTACAATTTTAGCAAAGTATTAAATTGTCTTTAATTTTTAAACTAATAACTGCAATCGAGGAAATGATCAGTTATAATCTTGAAATGACATTGTTTGTCAATAAGCAAAACGTTTACATGGTCAAACAAAACTTTATCATTGTCTTTTGCTCTAAAGGTTTTTTTACAGGTACGATAGTTTAAAAAAAATGCTTTTCAAGTTCAAGACCCTGCCGGTCGGTAAAATTAAGTCCATGTCTTCGCATACGAGTATATATTAAAATAAAAAAACCGTTCATGTTTTTACGAGCTGCGATAGATTAAATGCATAGGCGAAAATTGGCGAGCAGATGCCTCCCGTCAATTAATAAATGCGTTTGTAGTGTCTAAAGTCGATCATTGTAATGATACGCAGGTCTACCAATTAATAAAATGACTCGCCCACCGTGTGTTGAATGCCGCAGCGTGACTGATGTTTGTAATCTTTTAGTTCAGTCATATCACTCCTCCACTGCGGGAATTACACTGGCTACGTTTTCCACAGAGGTTTGAATACAAACCCTGTTGGCTTATGTATAAGTCACTGCACAACTCTGCGCCAGAATGACAACGGAAACTTTGCATTCCAGATAAATTAGCTGACAGGCGTCTTACGCTTAGATCAGCTACATCTACGTAGAGAGGATAAGTTATTATACCTCTGCGCAAACAGCGCACTCAATTCGGCGAACGCGCATTTGCGGTCGCTGGTCCTCCGGCATGGAATGCTCTCCCAGCAGAGGTGCGAAACTGTGAGATTGAAGCGATTTTTGGAAAAAAAATGCTATCCATAATAATGATATTTGAATCTAAAAAAATATTTTTATTTTTTATTTTTTATTTTATATATTTCGTGTAATCATTTAGAAATTGGGTTGCGCCCGTTGATGAATAAATGAATAAACTTTTTATTATTTGTATGGCGTGGTAAACATTTCACCCTTAACATTATTTGGAAACTTGTAGTACTGCGAGGTAGTTTGCAAAGTGTTTTCACGTACTTTAAAACAACTGAAACCCACATCTTTACGCTTTGTTCTACGAAACTCTTTGTTTTCTTATCTCCATTCCACCAAAGGGGAAGTTATATTGTAAAGGGATCATTCTGGGAAATTTCATAATTCTTACCGGAATTCACCAAAATGACAAAAATTTCATTGTTTAAAACAAACGAATAAAAAATAAAATTCTTTTCCCCGGCGTAAAACGGAAACCTGTTTTTTTTTGTTGTGTAAATTCATCTCGTTATTTTAAAATGCCCTTGTTATAAATATATTTTTCTCAGCAACCAAGCTAGGAAGAAACTTTAATTAAAATATAGATAAAAACACTCTGTTTTCAACCACATATGAGGTGTGTTCAGAAAATAACGGGAACTTTGTAATTTTGCGGGTTTGGAGAGTCCGAATGTCAAATGTTTTAATATATTGGTATACATGCCTTTGAAGTATCCTAAAATTTTAAGCTATATTTATTGATTACTTTGTCTGTGGTAGCCACTAAGATTGGATGCATTGAATTAAGAATAGTCCAGAAACCACATACGCACATCAAACAGAAGGCGACTAAACTACTCATAATTGAGTAGGTTTACGTTTAGACCCATTGGTTTTTTTGCAGACGTCTCTCAGTACGCAACTCCTGATTTGAATTCAACTGTGTCGTGTTGTGCCCTTTTAAAGTGCAGAAATACTGCTAGGATCTTAAAGAAACGGTATGCAATCACATTTCACGTGTAATTAGCAAATTAATGTTTAAGTAGCAAATCCATTACTTTAAAATTGAATTATTTTTCCATCTGTCAAATTGAAATGTGTTTACTCCACTTTTCTCATCTAATGAAAGAACTCATGAAAATTAGACCTCGGATTAAACAACGCCGTGGGGGATATTTGAACGACATTATCTTTAAAACGACAAATATTATTTAACATGATATAAAAATATCTGGTTTATGTCAAATAAAATTTGTTTTATATTTTGAGTTCAAAGTTCATTCTTTCAATTACTCTAATAATTTTTATTTTCTCTGTTGTGTCAATCAATGTATCCACGCGCACAATATTTTTTTTGAGAAATTAACAGATGCTTTTTTTTACCTTCTATTTGTGTTATGATTTTTTTTTTTTCCCAACAAGCAACATTACGCGGCGACATCACGAATGCGCGCGGCGAAAGTAGGACATAGTGGGGAGATTATTGGACACAGTCCAAAGTATTCAAATATGATTCTACGCTCCTTCTGGACTTTTCTTAATTCTATGGTTAGACGTATTTTTATGAGCTCGGCGATTTTTGTTTGCTAAAAAAAATGGATCAAAGAATTTGTATAAAATTTTCTGTAAAAAATCAAATAAAGTGTAACTCAGTGCGTAAAATGTCAACAAAGGCCAATAATGAGTCTGCTATGAGCAAAACAAGAGTTTACGAGTGGTATAACCGTTTCCAAGATGGCCGTGAAGACGTTGAAGATGGCGAACGGCCCGGACGTATTTGACAATCGGACTCTCCAAACCCGCGAAATTAAAAAAAATGCCGTCATTTTATGAACACGCTTCGTTTATTAATAATAGAACTTAATATTTAATTTTGTGTTGAATAACTTTAATTTAATTTTCCGACAGGTTACAGTACAAAAGTTATTATTACAACACCTTACCTGTTTTTTGGACAAATTTTAAAGCTAGGGCATGAATTACACTTTAAATAATAAATTTCGGATTGTTTATTTGATTATATTTATTTTATTACTAACCGGTTTTGGAACAACACAAGATTAGAAGTCATTTTTGAAATTTCTGGGCTCACTAAGGCATGGATCCAATCTTATCTTTCAAAGCGGACATTTCAAGTTGTGGGTAAAAATTCTTCATTTACCCTTCTTAAATCTGGCGTCCTACAAGGTTCCGTGCTTGGTTCAATGCTCTTCACACTGTTCATTAACGATGTGTCCAAAATTATTCACTCATTCAGATTACTTTCTCACTGTTATGCGGATGACCAACAAATCTATTTATACTGCTCTCCTCAAGATATAAACAATTTTAAAAATCGTGTGTCTCAATGCATCCAAACCGTCAACAACTGGATGTCATCAAACAGACTCAAACTCAATCCATCTAAAACTAAGCTTCTATTGACAGCGACAAAAAAGCGACAACACCTTTTAGACCAATCTCCAATTTCAGTCACAGGTTGTGATCTTACCCCTAGTACAAATGTTAAACTATTGGGTGTTCATTAAGATTCAGATCTTTCTCTTCATTTTCAGGTCAATAAAACGGTAAGTGCTGGTTTCTTCCATCTCCGACAGATCAAATTCGCGCGGAGAAATATTTCTATAGATGCAACTAAAGCTCTTGTAAATGCTTATGTCGTTTTGCGTCTAGATTACTGTAATGGAATATACGCAAATCTCCCAAAATATCAAACTAATAAACTTCAATCTGTTTTCAATGCAGCAGCAAGGCTTATTACGGGAGTAAAAATATATTCTCACATCTCACAACATCTTCGAGACTTGCGCTGGTTAAAAAGCCCAGAGAGAATAAAATACAAGCTGTGCTGGACAGTATTAAAATCCTTTCATGAAATGACTCCAAAATACCTATCGGACATTTGTATTAGCGAAAATACATGTCAAAGAAAATCTACTCTTAGGTCAGCATTTGATTCAGGAAGAGGAAAACTTGTTGAAATCCAGCGCTCCCCAAACACTAGATTTGGAGATTGTGCTTTTGCCGCCGCCGGCCCCTCTGCCTGGAACCAATCGCCTTCAAACTTACGAATCATCAACAGTCCCAGTCAGTTCAGATCTCAACTAAAATCCCACTTCTTTAAACTATCATACCCTCAATTTTAAATCTGGAAATATAATGTATCACTTAAGTTTAGTTAGAATGTAAGTTTAGATATACAATTGTAAAGCGCCTTTGAGGTGATTTTTTACAAAAATGGCGCTATATAAATCAGCAAAATATTAATAATATTATTATTATTCCTCATTTAGGTAAATGTAATCTGGTGTTATATTTTAACAGTGTTTTCGTGTTTTTTTATTGCAAAACAGTAGGCCAGGAGACCAGCTACACCATCAGAATCATCATTCAATGTCCACTCCCTAGTTGGAGCAGTTGGTGTACACGAAGATCCTCCGGGCACCTCTGTCAGCTGTCAGCTCCGGTGCATCCTCCTAAGTCAGCTTTGCGTCTCGCAGTACTGACATGAACTACCAACAAACAGTCAGTAGCGGATGTCCCGGACGTCGAGAACCTGATGCCTTGTGAAGTTGGTAAACGTGGAAAAGGCTCTCAAGAGGCATCCGCAGTACATGGCCAAATCAACCGTATCACTTTCGCTTGATGACAGTTGTCACCGGAGTTTGCTGCGTCCATTCTCTTATTACTTCATTCCTCACAAAGTCAAACCACTCCAAAACCAAGATTTTTCTGAGATATCTATTCTCGAAACTCAGAATTTTGCCGTTTTGATCCCTAAGGTGCCACGAATCACATCTGTAGAGGAGAAAAGGTGCTATGCCAGCGTTATATAAGTGGCATTTGTTTTTCACGGAGTAAAAATCGATCACTAGATAGCTTTTATACTGTTGAATGTAGAGCATGCTGTTCCTAGCCACACTCTCAGTTCTTTTTTTTTGCTGCTAAGCTGCCATTTTCTGTAACACATACTCCCAGGTATTTGAAACTCTCCACCATTTTGATGACAGGGAAATTTGGGCATCAACACACGAAGTGTTACATTGTATATGGGTTTTGGCAGTATTGTTTTTTAAACTCATGCCTATGTAGTACCTATCGAGGTTTTCCACAGAAGCTTTAAAACCCCTGACTAAATTGTCAATTATAACCGCATTTATTTATTTACATACATAAGTTTATTGTCCGTTATTTGAGACGTAAGTCCCAACTCCATCGGACTAAAAATCCTGTGTTGAGATGAGACGAGAAATAAGTTAAAACAAACACACGAGTATATTATCACAAATATAGGATCAGAAACATATTTTTTTATTTTTTTAAATAACATATATATGGCACATCAATATGGTTAACAGTAAACTCAAACATTCGGAAAATCATCAAGGAGTTTCCTACTCAAATCTCTCCCCCTAAGAAAAATCAAGTTCTTAACTCCTTTCTTGAAAATATTTTTTATTTTTGAGAGTTTAATACGCTCTTCCAAAATATTGAACACTCTCGGTGCAATTCATGAAAGATGTCTCTGAGGAAAAATCGTACGGGTTTTAGGTATGACATAATTCATGCTCTGGGAAAACCTCGTACCAACATTTTGCTGAGATCTCTCCTTATTATTGGCATACTCTGGTTCGATGAGTTTTTAGGAGAAGTAGAATATTGGAATTAGCTTCTTTAGGTTGACGTCCGTGAGGATTATAAAAAGAAACGGTGCATGATCACAACCATGTCAAACTCCATTGGTGACTAAAAACCAATCTGTGACCACATCTGATTTGAATCGTTAATTCTGATTCGACATCCGTCACTTAAGTAGAATTTGATCAATTTGACTGGTTTAATTCCATATGATTCTTGTATTTTTCATAGTTTTAGTTTAACGCTGGGGAATTACAGAACTGAACACTCAAGTTTAATTTTTTGTGTTCTCATCAGCAATCGAACCAGTAACCTTCCGTGCGTGAGTCATGCATTTTATCAACCCTCTACACTACGGAGACCATCTAAGTCTTAATGATAAGTTATTTTTTATGTACAGGTAGGAAGTAACATAGTTCTGTGCGTGAAATAGAACCTTAACCCTGGACGAGTGTTTTCGATTAGATGGATACACGCTGGTAAAAATCTTGAACAGTTAAATCGAATGAAGATTATGTGACTTATATGAAGGGCGTCGGAGAAATTCTAAAAAATATATAATATCAATCCAATCTGATTTTACTAAATTTAGAGAATAAAAAAAAAGGACAAATCTATTGTAATACATTTAACAGTACAGTTTTGGCTATCATTCGTTTTCGCAATATGGTTTTAAGGATGAATGACAATACAAGGCCCTGCGTATAATTTACCAAACTCACAGTGAAAGTAGTAAAGTTTAATTAAATAAAAATTTGTTAATTTATTTATTTATTTATTGTGGATAACTTATATAGCGCCATTTTCGTAATAAAATACCTCAAGGGCGCTTTACATGGTGATTCTACTGTTAAGTTAATTTAATTGAAGCTTTAAATTTGTAATTTGATTAAAATAATTTATTTTGTTGTCACGTGCTACGGATTTATTCAAATGATTTAGAGAACAAGTGGGTTTTAAGTTTTTTCCGAAACATTACTTCACTTTCACAGCCTCGCACCTCTGCTGGGAGAGCATTCCATGCCATAGGGCCTGCGACCGCAAATGCGCGCTCACCAAATTTAGTGCGCTGTTTGCGTAGAGGTATAATAACTTTTCCTCTCGCCGTAGACGTAGCTGATCTAAGCGTGAGACGCCTGTCAGCTAGTTCATCTGGAATGCATAGTTCCCTTAGATATTCCGGAGCCGAGTTGTGCAGTGACTTATACATAAGCCAACAGAGTTTGTATTCGACCCTCTGTGGAAAACGTAGCCAGTGTAGTTCCCGAAGTAGTGGAGTGATATGACTGAACTTAGAGATTCCGAAAATAAGTCTCGCTGCGGCATTCAATACAGATTGTAGGCGAGTCATTTTGTTCATTGGTAGACCTGCATAGATACCATTACAATAATCGACTCTAGACACTACAAACGCATTTATTAATTGACGGGCGGCATCAACCGGCAAATTTTTGCGTATGCATTTAATTTGTCTCAGCTGGTAGAAGCATGAACTTATCGTTCTACTAATTTGAGCGTCAAGAGATAGGTCAGAATTGAGTAAAACTCCCAGTAGTTTAACGGTGGGTAGAACGGCACTCCCTACATTGGGTAGAGCCGTATCCTGGATCAAATTCTGTCGTCTGGCTGAAGCCACCCACAGTTGTTCAGTTTTTGATGGGTTTAATGTTAGTCTGTTTTCAGCCATCCAGTTTCCTATTTTCTTGATGCATCCATCAATTAAATTGACAAGCACACTTCTCTCGCCTGGTTTGCAATAAAAATAAATCTGCGTATCATCTGCATAGCAGTGCGACCACAATCCACATTCTTTGATAATGTTCTCTATATCTTTAGTGTAAAGGAGATAGAGAAGTGGTCCGAGTACTGACCCTTGAGGCACTCCTGTAGACACCCGAAAGTTGGTTGAGCTTTTACCCTGGAACACGACTGCATATTCTCTTTTATTAAGATATGAACTGAACCACATATGTGCCTGATCACGGATACCATAAGTTTTCTCCAGACGTTCAAGCAAAATATTATGGTCTACAGTATCAAATGCAGCACTCATGTCCAGAAGAGCCATCAACACCAGATTACCAGAGTCCACCGACGTTATAATGTCAGACAGTACTCTTATCACTCCCGTCTCCGTGGAATGAAAACGTCGGTATGCCGATTGCCTTACCGAAAATAAAGAATTCCGCTCGATATAGTTAACGAGCCTGTGAGAAACTATTTTTTCTAGTATTTTTGATACGATGGGAAGATTTGAAATAGGGCGAAAACTGGAAAGATCTTCCACATCTAGTTGGGAATTTTTTAAAAGTGGAGTTACATTTGCTTTGATTATGGCTCTCGGAACAATGCTGCGCTCCATGGATGTATTAAATAAATCTGTTAAAAATGGAGCTTAATTAAAGAGGAGGTTAATTAAACCTTTTAAAGGAGTAACTAGTTTGTTGACAAAAAAATATTGTATTTTTGCTTGAGTGAAAACGATAGAAAGACTCACGGTATTTACATTAAGTCACGTTTCGGGTATGTGGTGGGAGGTATGAACTAGTTTTTCTTTAAATAATTTTCTTAACTTTTTAATTGGAACGTTTAAAAAGTAGTGTTAGTTTTAAAAAAATGTCAATTAAACTGATAATGATTAAGCGCCCTTGAGGTGACTATCACAACAAAAGCGCCATAAAAATCAGATATTTATATTTATATTAATAATCTGATGTTGAGGCGTATTATAAATGTGAGTTGTATTTATAAAATAAAATAAATTGTTTATCAAAAAGCTTTAAAAAAAAACAATTAAATTCCAAAAATATTTTTCTCTCCAAAAGCCGCAAAGCAAATATTTGAACAGGCATTATTTTCCATTATCAAAATGTCCCATAAAAGGTGTAACCGTTGATTTGACACGCAAAAATCATCCTTATCACGTACTTGAACAAGGGTTGGTGTCCTAAAAGGGTCGTTTGTTTCACCCGGCCAATCACGTAACAGGAAAAATCGTGTAACAAAACAAATATATTCAAATTTGGAATACGCCGTTTACCCTCATTTGCGAAATGGAAACTTTTCCTTAATATTAAAAAATAAATGATTTTCAAACGGCAAATAGTAAATTTATATAGTGCGTTCAGTGATCACTTGAGCAAGCTAATGACAAGTCATTGGCCCTGTAAATGCATCAATTCCTCTTTAATATTCCTTTTTAATCTTATTCAAAATATTTTTCATATTTTATCACTAAATTTTTGGCTAGCTAGGCATGGTGATAGTTATGAGCCTTAGTAACGCGTTTTTTTTAAATCGTAATTTTTTTAGAAGAATATCAGCCAAACGAATAAAGGTTTTTTCAGCTCTTGGAATTTATAAACCCAATGGTTTAAAGAAATATAGATTTCCAAGCATGGTAAAAATTGTAATAGTTATGGATAAACCTGATTAAACCTCATGCCATAAACCCTGTATATGTCATTACCTGCATCTAATAATTTTTTTTTTTATTTTTAAGGTTTTATATTTTATAATTGGTTAATTATTGGTCAATAAAGATAACTTTGATTCCATGGAATCGAGACTTACCGTATTTTGCGAACGATAAAACGCATTGTATCATATGACACACCCCATAATATTTACTATGCAAATTTCGATGAATGCAGAAATAAACGAAGACCGAGAAAGACTTGGCATCATCAAATCCAACAAATGTTTGAAGATCGACATGTTAAAAGTCGGAATAATCGGCGCTCGTGCATGAAAAGATGTATGAACGTAGAGGAGGCGAGATCTGTATGCAAAGATAGAGTGATGTGGTGTTCTATCCTCTCTGCCCTTACGAGAAATGGCATTATGGTTTTTTTGTTTGAGAGCGACTCAACACTGCATTTTCTACGTTCTAAGTCGTGTCATGAAAGTTAATAATTATGCTACGATGTAATTGTTTGTTTATTCTAGATCATAAAATAAAAATAAGTTAAATTGTGGGTTTCTATGACTATTTTTTCAATATTTTTCAGACATGTAAAGTGTGATTAATTATTTAATTGAGATTATATTCATGCTATTGTTTGAAATAAAAATAAATGAAATTATACCCATTGAGATGAAATTCGATAGAAACAACTCATTCTCAAATCTGGGATCATTTTCGCCAGTGAGATTAAGGGCTATCCTTGTAAATGCCGTAATAGAAGGTTCATCTCTCGAGTAAATTATCAGAACTCTTGATATTGGAATACGGAATTACTGAAAGAAATCCTGAAAGCAAAGAGGAACGAAATATTTCAGGATTGGTAGACATTTGCCAGATTTCAGGCAGTTGATTTCAAGATGAGTAAACATTTTTCCAGAAAGATTAATTAGGTTTTTTTATTTGAAAATTCAAAACGTCTAAACGGCATGGCTTCTGTTTTTTATTATTTAATTTACACCAATTGTATGTAACCGGTTGATAAAAAGTCGAACGCATCAGTTAAAAACGCTTTAATCATTAACAGTTTAAAAAAATATTTAAAATTTATGTTTGGGGTATTGACTCCCCGGTTAAGATAATTCTTAACAAAAATATGAAGCTGATTATTCAAAGATGGCGTTTTTATATTTTTTTATAGAAAATGCCATTTTAACATTTATTTTAAATGGAAATTTTATAAAACTTAGTTTGCAAAAACTTTTCACTACATTGATTGAAACAAATACTATACTAATATAATGTTGGTCCTTTTCACAAAATAAAGTACAAAACAAAAAATAACTTACCCGAAAAAAGGGATAGGTTAAGCTAAGCTTCAAAACCGGTCAATAAATAATGTTTTAAAAAATAACTGGTTTAAAAAAAATGTTTTATTTCAATTACAATGAAAAAAATATCATTATTTTATTTTATTTTAATTTTTTAACATTAACGGCATAAATTACCTTGAACGTGTATTGAACATAAATATGAAAAAAAAACATGTACAAATACATAACAAAAAATGATCAAATTGCATAGCTATGACAATAGTAACAAGTACGTCAATACACATAAGCAACCATAAATATTAAAGAAAAAAATACATCAATATGAGAAAGCAAAAAAGGAAAACATTATTTAATACAAAGAAAAGTGTTAGAATTATAGTTGTTGTGCAAAAAAAAAATTAAAAAGATTACTCGATTTATAGATCGTGCTTTTGCCGTTGCTGGCTCCTCTACCTGGAACCAATTGTTTCCATTTATATTTTTTCATTTTCATTTATTTATTTAGATATTTAGAACATTACAAAAAAGACCCTATTCATTTTAAATACAATAATAGATCACAAACTACAGTAGATAGTTATGTTATTAAGATAATATAAAAAAATGTAAAAAGAAAAATAAAAAGTGCTTTCCCAAGGGAAGGCCCACTGTCGTGAAATATGTCGACATCCAAGGCGATGCGATTAGGTAGCAAGATTGCTCTACCAACCGGCATAACCATTGGCAGGTTGGTTCTACATGGTGGTAGGTAAAACAATCGATGTTGTCTTTGTCGTAGATAGTTATCAGGTACGTTTCAAACTTACAAATCATCGACAGTCCCAGTCAGTTCAGATCCCAACTAAAATCCCACTTCTTTAGACTATCATACCCTCAATTTTAAATCTGAAAATATAATATGTCACTTTAGTTTAGTTAGAATAAAAGTTGAGAAAAACAATTGTAAAGCGGCCTTGAGGTGGTTTTTCACAAAAATGGCGATGTATAAATCAGCCAAATATTATTATCATTTGAAATACGTCATTAGACATGACTACTTTGAACATAATAAATTTATCAACCCTCTCACAACAATATTATTTTATGTCCTCGCGTAGTTGAATAATTAACCTTGCTTGTAACAATATATAATTGTCTCGACACAGTGACGGTCTTGGGACTTGTCTTCTTCTCGTTTATAACAATCAAATCTGGAGTCTAACTACAACTAGTGGTCATAACTTCAGTAATGAGGATTAATTATATAAACTGAGGGATAAAGGGATACTCCGTATACAACCTTAGTCGAATGGGCGTTAAACTTTAACTTGCGGTAGTGTCGCTTATACTGAGACTGGCATATAATATTATACCGGAATCGCGGTAATTACATTCAAATTATCATCACCCCTTTATTCGCTCCTAATTTAACATCAGTCTTCACCATTGGTGTCAGTTAAATGACTTGAAAAACTGTAATTCAAATGCATTATTTTCTTGTAGATGGTTGACAGTGGGGGGTTTGAGTCACAAAGTTCACGCATGAAAGTGAATAATGGAATTGGCAGAGGAGGGATGAAAGCAGAGTCTCTCTTTATTTATTTTATTTTTTATAATATATTTTTTTTTCATTTAGTTATTTTTATTTATTTATTATTTACTTATTTATTTATTTATTTATTGATTTATTTCTTTTTTAATTTTTTAATTTTTTAATTTGTTTATTTATTTATTTATTTATTTGTACATTTTATTATAAATAAAACTTTATGTTCACTTTGCCCAGCTAACGAGGGTACATACTCCATTCCAAGCCAGGCAATTACATTTAATACACGATAATGGTTTACAAGTTAATATAAATTACAGACTAATAAAATATAAACTAACTCGTATACATATTTTGATACATATACATACACACATACACATACCCACATATACACATACACACATACACACAAAGACATATATACATACATACACATATATACACAAATACATATACACACATATATACATACATACACACACATGAACATACACCCATGCGCATACACAAACGTCAATTCATAAAACATACACAATTTATTTAATATAATGCGAAACTACATGCTTGCTATTTGCATACATATTTTTTTAAATATTTTTTTTTTAACATCCAGTAAGCATCTCCAATCCGTGGCATGCATCAACATTACGTCACAGTTTACGACCACTTCAAGAAGTTGATACCTAGTTAATGCTCGTCAGCACTAATAATAATTATAATAATATCTCGCTCGTCAAATAAAATGTTGGGGACGAAATATTTGTCAAACAATGGCACGAACTCTAAATAAATTATAGAAAACATTTTTACATGTTAAGTGTCCTTCGATTTATTTGATCATAATTTATGCCAAGTAGAACATATTTACTTACTGTATCATGTGAATATCCCTGGGACAGAGCAGCGATGTGCCGATGAGTCATTAATATTAGTTCCGCTGAGCGTGTCTATCAAGGTCAAGAGACACGGTCCTACTACGTTATACGGGGGACCACCGTAATAGGAAAAAACTGCCGCAAACGTTATTGAAAAAAACCTTGTACGAGTGCACGTTGTAGGGGAGTTTACTGTTCTTTGAAAAAGCATCAGCATAACTTCAAAAAATTAATTGCTACTCATGGTATGGTTCTATCTCCTAGAATGTCCTCAATATATTACACGACTGTCCCATGTTTGTCGCTGAGAGGTTAAGCTGCTAACAAATGCGCACACAGTAAGGCGTATTTTTTGACAATCTCGAAAATGAAAGAAACGAGGTCACTACGGGAAAATATATCGATTTTTGGAGTACCCTGGTGATAAAAACTAACATATATTCAAAAAACATACATTCTGGGTAAAAATAAAAAATCTCTTGGTATGACAAAAACAGACGAAAAGCATATATGACACGATGTATGAACATGAAAGAAACTAGGATGTGTGTCAGGAAAGACATATGTCGCAGTTCATCCCTATGAGGATGTGGTGTGATAATAGTAGTAGAAATGGTTGATCGTGCGAAATAAGCTCCTGATGGAACTGCGACCAGTATCAAAACACCTTACTCTAAACCGTACTTATGACCTCTTGTATGGAAGCTAAATGCGCTGACTACACCACGAGGTTGCAGGGGCGAATCGTCTCAATAAGTAATTATGCACAGCTTACCATAATATTTGACTTTCGATAATAATGTTTATGGGAAAATAAATAGTATAATTGTTTAATAATTATAAATCGCTACCATCGTTTTAATCTTGCTACAAAAAAAAATTACAAAGAGCGCCCAGCCCGTTTTCAGCGAACGATAAAACTAGCCAATTACCTCAGCTTATTTCTCCATACAAAAAAATACACCGTATTTTACAAGCTTGAGAAAAATCACATTAACTTTTTGTGTTCTCACCTAGAATTGAACCCAAAACCTTCTATCAGTGAGCCAAGTGTTTTGTGTTCCATTCAGCCTAAGTTCCGGTACCTAACTTGCAGTCGGTGAATGTGAAGCAGCGCAGAAAGACGCGACATACATCTTTGAATTCACAGTAAACTGGCATAGACAGTTATTTTTTTTTACAATTCTATGCGTTTTGCACGACAATGTTCACGCGACAAAACTTATTTTTCGGTACATAATTTAAAAATTTTCTTCAATGAAGCATCATCTCTTTTTAATTATACCTCTGTAAGTGAAAGCACTATTTTTCGTTATCTACTTAACTATGTAGGGGTTTAGCCTTAAAGCTGACCTAATTAAAGTACTGTACCTAATGGTCATTGTTTCTACTAACTTGTAGAACCTTCAGACACAGCCTTGAAAGTTTCTTCCTCTAACGAGTCCCTTATATAATGAAGTCTGTAATAGATACTTCAAATTTTGCCTGAAACGTGTTTCTACGTAGACCAATTAAAACATCTTCATTATAATTATCGTAACCAACGAAGGGCCTCTTTGTACACAATAAATGGTGACACGTACTTAAAGGGTCCATTTTTGTCTTTATGGGTTTTGCTTTCACCTTCTTTATACCATGGCCTACTAACTGCTCCGAGATTAGACGCTTAAAATATTGAAGACGATAATATGAAACTACAATGTCAAAAAATTCAAAAATGGTTTGGAGGATAGGCGGTGCTAGAAAAATTAAATATATAGATATTAATCCCAAAAAGAACACTCCCACTCTACAAAATAAAGGGTTGGTTATGGGTTCTACCGCAAACTCTGAATTTCGGCAAAGAAATTTCAGGCTTCTGAACCCCAAAATATTCAATTTGTTACTTGAAAATTAGACAACCATGACCCGAATTCAATTAAATAAATTACCTAGGAGGTAGTCATGTTAATGTTCATATTTGCATGAAAATGTCTGCCTTAAAACATTTTATACCTAGTTAGGCACACTAGACATAATCCAGAGAAATCTATTACCTAAGTTTGTATGGAGTAGATAAATAAATTGTAATTTTATGTCAATCTATGATTGTTATTATTTTTATCATTGTTTTTCTGTCACTCTCTTGTAGATACCTTTCCAATATTTTGCAAAAAAGACAACTGTATGTCGGACTGATTATCGACCAAATCCACACCGACAGCCTCCGAATTAATATTTGGCGCTCAATTTCTAACTTGAACGTTAATTATTCTTAAGGGACTTTAAATTAAGATGAAAATATCTCATTCATATTTAAACGCATATTATTAATTTAAAAGTCTTAATCTACAAAATTTGAAATAACTGTATTTAAATAATATTATTTCAGGATATACATAGCACCGGATCATTTTAGTTTACCTATAATATTTATATTATAAAATAAACATTAACGAACAGAATTAAATGCTAACATAAATACTGTGTTTGAAACTGTATTTTTTTTGTATATTTTCAGAAAAAAAAGAAGTATATTGTTAAGTGTTCTCGACACGGGTAACTCCAGTGAGCTTACATTATTTGTACTCTTAATTATTGTTTGTTATGTGAAAAAAATAGACAAATTAATAAATATACCGGCAGAACGAAAAAAATATCGAATTCTTAGTAAAACTCCGTCCTTCAACGATTACTAAATATTAAAATCTAAATACCCTCTTCAAAGAAAAAAATTACAAATTTTTTTTTGTTTCGCCGAGAAGAATGTTCTAGCAATAGTTTTCAGAAGAAATGGAGAGGTTGTTTGTTGTTCATCCTTTCCGAGCCTAAGCGTTAAAAAAAATATGGAGTTTCTAAGAGGGGTACCAGAACTACTCCAGCTAAAATGATAAAGATTACGACTTAAAAAAATATCATGAAGTTATCTGTGGAATTCATTCATTTTTAAAAATTAAACTGTTGCGAGAGGATGCTATGTGACATCGCGCCCCTCTTGTTGCTACACGTTGAATAACTACCCTTAACAGAATCCTGAACTTCCTGTATTTTACTAGTTTTTTTCAAATATATTTATCTATCATTTTTTTTAACGTGGTTGAAATGTAATTAGACGAATGTGTGGGATATTAATGTGTGACAGGGTTACGAATGATGAAATCAGGCGAGAGTGTAAATCCGAGTCAAGTATAATTGATGAGATTAAGAAAGGGTCTCTGAGATGGTTTGGTCGCGTAGATCAAATCGACGACAAAAAAATGGTAAAACAAGTATATATGGCAAAAATGTACGGTAGCGTGAGAGGAAGACGATCAAAGAAGACGTGGTATGATCAAATAAACCCAAATATTAAGTCAGGTCATGTCAAAAGCAGGCAGAACCGAAGGGCATGTAAGACAAGATGTATGAATGTGGAAGAAGCTAGGAATATATGCCAGAAGAAACGAGTTTGGCGGTCCATTCTCTCTGCTTAACTCTACGGGGAAAAAGCGTGATGTTAGTAGTAGTAGTAATCATTTTTCTTTCCTTGGTTCCTCTTTCTCTCTCCAGTACAGTGGGGAGTAGGGAGACAGAATGCATTGTGGAATCTAAAGCAAAAAATTCGGATTTTTGTGGTTATTGCTGTAAAAAAGCCACCAAATAGCAACAAGCACATGTGCAAACTGATAAAAGTATTAAAGATTATCGAACTTAAGAGCGATGAATTGTTATGTTGGCTGCATACACTAGGGAGTAGCAAAGACAAATGAAAATTATTTATTAAAAACTGGTAAAGAAAAACATTTTAATAATTTTCAAACATTCTCAACATTACGGAGTAGGACTATGCGAAAAATGAAATCAGTATGATGATTTACAAAAAAGTTGATTGATAAGAGAATGCTCCTAGGGGACTTTAAATACCCCCCTCCCACCACACGGACCCGAATGAGTTATTTAGAAATTAAAAAAAATGTTTTACTGAGTTTTGTAAACCCCTCGCATCCTTGGCACTATCTGGATTGAAGAAATACGATTTTTCGCAACCCTAAACCAATGTATTCCAAATAAATTAAGAAACTGAGTAGTTTTCACACAACTTTTATGTACGTTCCTTTTTTTTGCTTTAAAAAAAACTGTAAAATAAAATTAATTTATTGAAACATTAATATATATCCCCAGAATCCTGAACTCTTAGAGTTTTAAAGGTTTGTTTTTCTCAAATATATATTTTTTACCCCTTTTTCTTTTTTGGTTCCTCTTTCTCTCCCCTTCCAAACTCATTATCTGATCCCACGTTCCTCAACATTTAATATTTATGATTTTTTTTTAATAATTTTTTTTATGTTAATATGTGCAGGCCTTATCTCCAAATTAAAAAAAACAGCTGTTATTTTTAATTAATAATGTTTTTTAAATTTCATTTTATCATATGTATGTATCTTTTGATATTTATTTATGTTTTTTTAGTACAAAATTTTGACCAATCTCTTATTTTGACCAATCTGTTTTTAAGTTGGCTTAAAGATATTGTTTTAAGCAATAAGTCCGCCAAAGCCCCTATTATTTTTAATTAAAGTTTTAAATAAAATAAATTAATTTACCTAAAAAAAACAAATATTTTCAAAAAGTTATTTATTCAGTATTTCTCATTTAAATATACTCGTATATGTAACTTATAAATGCAAATCGTATCCATTGTTTCTGTTTTGTTTTTTTTAATGTTTATATTTGTACAATAAAAATATTACACAATTTGTAAACATTTTCTGTGATTTCTTAAAATAAAATTAAAGTAAATCTATTTTTTTTTAAAATTAATTTCAAAGGTACATTTCTTTCAATAAAAAAAGGGTATTTAAAAAAAATCATAAGAAGTAATTTAATAATCAATTCAAACTTTCACGTTTTAAGTATAAATATTTAGTGGAAGTTCGTTGTAATTTATTAAAATGATGAAAGACGAGTTTAACATTATTACACATTTTCGTAATATAATACCCCAAGGGCGTTTTACAAAGTGATTATAAAAAGATATATATTTAATTTTAACTTTTTAGCAAACAAAAAAGAGCACTCTTCAAATTTTATGGAGGGTTCTAGCTCCTTTAATTAATCCTTTATTGAAAAAACAAATTAAAACGGACACGCCAACGGTATTTAGATATGGTGTACAAAAACCATTGCTCTAATGCAATAATCCAGACCAAAAAAAATGAGTACCTACGTTTGTTTGAGGAAGAACGAGACGGCGTTACCTCTTAAGTTTGAATAAAATTTAACAATTCTGATTTTTTTTACTTTCTTCAATCTTTAAAAATAGAAAAGCGCTCTCACATACTACCAACCGCACCCTGCCCCCGACCAATCAAATGCCTTCCGGGAAAAGTTTTTATTTTCTGATCCCAAATAAATCAAGCCGTCATAAAATTTTTAAACTCTCCAGAATTACTTCATTCAAAACGTCCATCGGAGGAAGAGCTGAATTGAGGTCCATTGTTCATTGGTCTCCTGTGTGAATTTGAGATAAAGGGCGAGTCTTTTATATTTTTTTATATTTAATAAAAAGATTTCTAAATTACATTCGTGATAGAGAATACATGAGAGAAGGAATATGGATGTGTCGGCATTTACAAACTAAAAATATTGTAATTTTTCAAAAAGATTTTTTAAAATTGTTTAACCTATAAAACATTTAAAAAAAACATGTTCTAACTTATAGCTATATTGAAAACGTAATATGTATATAATGCCTAAAAACGTAATCCATCAAAGCCACTTTTTAAGAACATCATCCATGTTTTTCTTGTAATTTTTGCGACTTTCTTGAAAAATATAAACCAATAAGTACCTTCATTTCACGTGTATCATCCTAATCCACCGGGTACGGTAAAATTAGTGTGGGTGGGTACTTATTTATTATATTATTTTTTCGTTTCATTTCTTTTTATCTACTCGCGGGTGAAATTTTCGATAAAAGAAATCGAGTAAAAATTAGTCTGCCGCATGGTGCACTGGTTCGTGCACTGGTTCGTGCATTTAACTGTCATTTAATAAATAAAATATTTTAAAAATTACTTATTTACAATAAACGTCAAACCACTCCATGTTATTTTATCGAGCCGGGTAAAAATTTGCTGTGGTGTGAAAACGCCATAGCATTTTTTAGTCAAATCGAGTATGCTCAACATTTATTAGCACCCAAGTTTCGCGTCTCTGCTGTATTTTCTTTTTATCCTGTATATTTGTCGAAGTGTGAATATTTAATAAGTAGTCTATTTTCCACTCTCAAACCCACGTTGGAAACGCCCTAAAGTGTTTTCGGGAGAGTTTTAGAATATCATTTAAAATTCCTAAAATGTATATTTAAAGCAATAAGTGTGTGATTATTCATTAAAATAAAATAAATATACGACAACTTTGTTATGATGCACTTATTTTGAATAAATGTATTTTTACCGACCCTTTTTAAAGCTTTATAAGCTAATTTATCAAGGAAAATTTTACCGGTGAATCTTACACTATTTTATTTTAACAGTGTTTACTAATTATTAAATCTAAACATATGAAGCTAGTAGATCATGTGTGGAGAAATATAAATATTATTTATTTGGTTATACATTGTTTTTTCCTTATTATAAATCGCTTTATTGATTTCTTAGATTTCCAAGGTAGCAAATTTTACTATTTTATTTTCAGCATGAATAACTTTTAATCCAGTACTTTTATTAAAACAATGGTTATTTTCTTTCAGTCGGTTTACAAATTCAGATTTTATAAATTATTAAGGCACCTTGAGTGTTCTTGTAAATTTATTATATAAAGTGAACTTATATTTGTGAATTCTTTAAACAATGTTCCTAGAATATAAGTTATATAGAATGCAGGTTTGATGGTATGGAATTAGATAAATGTTAAGAAAAAATGTCATTTATAAAATAAGTAAGCGTTCATTTTTTATTTTATATTTTCAATTAATTTATCATTAAAATGAACGTGTTTTATTGTGTAATGTTATTTTTAAACATTAGTACCAGCTAGTGGAACATTAATCAACCATTGTATCATAGAACGGAATATGGAATGTTCATAGGCATTTAGATGATTTGGGGAATTAAAAACAATTTTATTGTACCTGTATATGTTGGTTTACGGTAGATAACGATTTTTTTTTTCATGAGTAAATTATTCCTTGATACAAAAAACTTGTTTGGTTGTTAAAAAAAGAATGCACTTATTAAACCAATTTTTAAAATAAAGTTTTTTATTTATTATTTTTTTTACAAAAAAAAGTTTAAAAAAATATTTTCTTGTTTATTGTATGCACGAAAATTGTTTGAACATTTTTAAAAACGTTACCTAGTTAAAATTATAAAATTTTAAAAATTAACCGCTTAAAGAATTGCCCCGATAAAATAAAATTCAATGATCGGGTAACACACGTTCATTCCCCATTAATGTATCCATTAAAATACAAACAATAAAACTACACGATAACAATTAACTGTCGGGAATTTTGCTTTCAGAGAATCACTTAATTACCCCCGGGCCCGGGGACATGGCTCTCGAAAGAACTACTAACCAGAGGCATCTGTTATAGTTTTATCAAAATTTAAATACACATAATTCAACGTTTTACAACAGAGATGAAGAAGATTTTAGAGAAGGTTATATGGAAGTCTAGGCATCTACAGGGCTTACGACCTGTCATTGGCTGGTTTAAGTAGCCACTTTACACACTGTGTAACATTCACTATTCTGCCCATTTTTAAAAATCTACATTCCTTTTATTATTTCATCTGTTGATGTTTTTGAAGTTAAAAAGCTGAAACCTTTATTTATGCGGATGAGATTAATCTAATTAAATTATTTTACCTACATACTAGGCAACGCCTAAAAATTTTTCAATTTCTATTTTTCTTGTGTTCTTCATCTCCGTTGTAATATGTTAATATTAACAGCTCTTCAAGGAGTTGAATCTAGTCCTTGTCTACAAAATGTTGGACAAACTCAAAATATTGTTGACATATAATTCAAATTCATTCTTATTATAAATCTTCATAAAATTATGTATTTTACATCGGTTTTTATTATATACATTCAAATAAAACTTAAATTCATACAATTTTTATTACTGTACACTTAATTTATTTTGATTTCAAATCTTTTTTTCCCATATTTATATATAATCATGATTTACAACCCCTGCTTGCACTTGAACATAACTTAGAAATTTGTTTAGTCATCCACCAGTCTGACGATATCGGTCACGACGAAACCCGGTCACTGTAAAAATTATAAATAAAAATCGAATAAAAATATACACGTACTTTTTTGATTTTAATTTAAATGCAGTTTCACCAAGAAATATCAGTGGAAAAACTCAATCTATTATTTAGAAAGATTTTTGTTTTTACGCAATATTTTGGCTTAATAACCCAAATCTTAAGATTTTTGCTTGAAGGGAGATAATTAACTCACGGGAATCAGTCACAATAGTTCACATATGCCAGTATGCTGTTCTCATTGTACTGTATAAAATTGTAAACTCTCTTTTTGACGCACCAAAAATACTTGAATTGATTAATTTTAGAGTACCTGCTGTCAACACTAGGAGTACTTTATTGTTTCATTGCTCCAGTACTTCTTCCAACCAACAAAATAATTAATTGATACCGAGACTGTATAGGTTAGGTAACACTTATGGAACGGCTGCAGACTTTCTGTCCAATTTTTTACCATCTTATAAGTCCACAATATCAAGTTTATTTGTAGCTGCTCGTCAAACTATTATTGACAATTCAATTCCGTAAATTAAAAAAAATATGTACTTGTTTATTTTTATTACCTTATACTTGCTTTTTTATTTTTTACTTTTATATCAAATTGCATTGTAGTATTGGCAAATACGCATTTCATAGATACATATTTTTATTTCTTATTTTTTCGTGATAATATATGCTTGCTTGTTTATTCATTTAACTTAAAAATGTCTTTCTTGCTTACCGCAACACTTTATTTATTGTTTGCCTTACAGAATTTATTTCATAAGCTTATATCTTTGCATTTTTTGTTTATATGCTTACTGTTTTTTCTTGCATACCTTTGTTATTATTGTTTTTTTTTTTACTTTGTAAAACTTTTTATCATATCCTTTTAAACTAATTTAACCATTTTTTTCTGTATATTCTATGTTTATCATTTAGTATGTTGGCATGTATTTCATTTTTATTTTTTGTAAATGCCTTTTGGACGTTAATTAACAAAAAAAAAAATAAAGGAGCTTATCAACATTGCCTCCAATAATTAACTCTTAAAAGACTGTGGTAAATAATCCTTTTGCGCGCCGTGATTTAACATCGTGTTACCAATAGAACAAGACGGAATATTCTAAAGTCCAGACATTTGAAGAAAAACACAAAGACATACTGCACAATAAGTTTTTCTGGGTTATTATGCCGTGTGTCGTTCGTACTCTGACTTTTCGGATCGTGTTACAGCGTCCATCATCAGGGTTGATGTTATTTGTGTATGAATATGTGTTACGTTAGATACTTAGAATTTGTACCGTGTCGTAGTCGTTTATGTGTGACGTTTTGTATTTGGGATTTGTACCGTGTCGTAGTCGTTTAGATTAATGTGAACCACTATGTACTTAGGATCTATACCGTATCTATACCAAAAAGTACGAACGAATCATGGCATAATAACCCAGAAAAACTTATTGTGCATCTTAACGGCCGTGAAAATCTAAGAAGTTTAATTAACAAAGACATACTGTTTTATAATTTATTTTCCATAATTTATGCAAATAAACATATAATTTAGCCCTGTAATAGCAAAAAAATAATAATATAATTACGCAGCTTATATTACGCGTGTGCGTCCCCATCACTGTCATCAACCGACTGAAGACTGAATCTGTTTTACACAACACCCGCCACAGAAAAGCGTCTCTGTTTTCCTTGTTCTGAGTTCTATATTCGTGCTCTCTCTTATACAGATGTGTTGCTGGACAAGCGGACATTTATTCTTCGCGGAGAAAGGATAAATATTTTTATATTAGCATCCAGCATAGTTATACAAATTTTACTTTTCATTTGAAAATGTCCATTTGAAGAAAATACTTTGTATTGTATGATTTATAAATAATAAAAAAATAAATTAAAAGAGCAATTTAAAATTAAAAAAACAGAGAAAATTTACTCTCCTACTTGTCTTTTGGAATGGAATTATTTTATTTTTATTATTATTACTTAAGGCTAGAAGCTTAAAGAGAATATTAGATTTTATAACAAGCATTGAAGTCCGATAACGAACTCGGCAGCCTTTTGTGTGTAGGTTCTTGAAGGTGCGGTGGTAGACCTGGCTTGGAAATGTGGAGCTGATGACCATGAGAGCTTCAACCTTAATTCTCGTTAGTTACTATTTTTTGCTATATTCGGCAAATCTCATGGAAACGAAATTGTTGGCTTGCGATAAATTCTTCTGCCAGCGTCTTATGATGTTCACATGCTCCTTTTAGAAGCTGATATGGGAACAAAAAAAACTAATGGGTTTTTTTATATTTTTCTTTTTGTACCTATTATTTTAACTTTCTTTGTTGTTCTTGACCAGGGTTTGACCTTTCCAGGAGAACATGGTGCAGCCTTAACCGGATCAAGTGCAACACCGGGTGACGTGCAGACATGACGCTTAAATGTCGGTAGGGAAGATACCCTTACCGGTTTGTGAATGTGGTGACTAAAGGCAAGCCATCAAGCATATTGTCTAGAATTGACAAGGAAAACGCTACCCTGGTGATCCAGCGGACTTCCTAACTGCGAACCCTGAATCGATCGAATATCTGACTTCCCTGTACCTCGAAGTATTTTTTTTCTCTAATTTTAATGTTTTTATGTCCTTAAAGTAGTTTCCTGCTATTCGCTAAATAAATAATTCACTACTCTGAATTATCATGA
This sequence comes from Micrasema longulum, assembly GCF_059751315.1. Classification (NCBI taxonomy): domain Eukaryota; kingdom Metazoa; phylum Arthropoda; class Insecta; order Trichoptera; family Brachycentridae; genus Micrasema; species Micrasema longulum. The sequence continues at coordinate 275,947 of NW_028278562.1, read as the reverse complement.
AACTCAATTGTAGTGAGATTAAATTAAACAAACATTGGTTAATAATTATTTGTTTGTAAATACTAATTTGGTTTAAATTGAAAACCACCTGTGGTTAGTAGTAAGAGCTTACCAAAAATCATTTACTATTTTCAATGTTTAGTTACGTACAATTATTTACCATTTACATTACTGGGAAATATTCAATGTGTGTTAATTTATTTGTATAGTTCAGTGATTGCTTTATGCTTGACTTTAATCGTTTTTAATCAAACAACTACTACTACTACCATCACGCCATTTCCCCGCAGGGGTATGGCATATATTTTTAGCTTCTTTCACATTCACGCATCTTAATAATTAATAAACGATTTTCTAATTACATTATATTTTTTATTTTACTTTGACATTATATTTCATTAGTTAAGAAGTCGTCGATAATATATTTATTCAGTCTGGTCGCCCTATTATAGTGTACATTCTGACTTATTTGAGTGCGTCCAGAAGAAACTTCCAAGATATTCCAGCAGTTTTAATTAATTATAATGAATTGTTATATTTGGCAAATGTTTTTAGACTTTCCTATAAAAGAAGTCTTAGAAACATAACATTACTTTATAAAGTGATCGATTCATTCAACAACCGCCCAGATTTACTGGAGTTGATGTGTTTCCGTGTACCTGGTTGACATACCCGCCACAGATCTCATTTTTGTTATGAAAGTTCTAAAACCAACTGTCACATGCACTCGTCTATTGCTAGGCTTCACAGATATGTTTATCAGTGTGCGGATAAGGCTGATATATTTAGTTTTGATCTTGATAGTTATTTAAGAAATATCTTGAACTTATTTCTATGTTTCAAAATGTTTCTTGCATTTTCATATTTATGTTTTATAGAGCAAACACAATTACTGTCGTTAATGTTTATTTTATTTAAGCAAATTGAACATTAGTTCAAGATAAGTAATTCGGTAAAACGAGGAGCTTATTAAATTAAAATAATAATTTTTACTCAGTTTGACATTCACGGGGTTTGCGGGTTGAGAAGCACTGGGATTCTGTTTACACTTGACGAATGAGATTTATGACCGGGCTCTGGACATGTGGTGTTAAGATATGCTAGAGCACTTCCTTCACAGTAACGGTTGATAAAACTACCCGACCAGTTAATACATAAGGATAAATAGATTAGTGAGTATTATGCAACTTATTACTGGAGGATCGTCAAGAATAATCTCAGGAAGCTGGCTAAGTACGTAAACTGTTCCAAAGTTCATGGAAGCGGCTGCTTGTATCTTAGACAAACCTCCAGGGGATAACCTTTTGGAGAGCTGGGCCATTTTCCATTACCAGGACTGTTCAAAAATGCATGTACGCGGTATTGAAAGTGAGGAGATGAACTCCAGGCTTGAAAGCAAATATCTTGTACCATGACTGTTCCAAATAAGGAAGCGTATGGGAGCTGAGATAAATAACTCTGTCTTCTAAGGTGAGTGCACGACCTTTTAAAGGTGAATTTTGGTGAATATTGTAGTGGGGATGATTTCCTTCAGGCCTTCGCGGGGGATGAAGCGCGCAAGGGTAGCCGATCAACCGCTTTTTTTAATGAGTAACGTTGTGGGGCCGAGACAGCCACACATGGACGAAAAATCGAGGGTACCGTTTTCAGCCGCATGTTACATTATTTATTTTTACTTATTATGTTCAATGTAAAAGGCAATTTATGCCGTTAATGTAAAAATAAATTAATGTTTTATTATTTCTTTATATTTCGGCGACGTTCGTGATGTAATGGTAAAGATATTTGACCCACGCACTGAAGGTTTCGAGTTTGATTGCCGGTGAGAACACAAAAATTAAATTGGATTTTTCTCAAGTCTGGGTGTTTTGTACTGCAATTCACATCTACAATTGAGCCTCCTGGCTTGTTGTGATGCAAAAAAGGTAATTTTTAGAAAAATTATTTTAAAAATAAATAATAAAGGATTAAAAGTAAATAATATGGAAATATTTCACATCAAACGATGTTCCATTGTTATGGTCACCCTATACCTATTAAAATCACTCCCCTCCCTTCATCCCCTCCCTTTTTTTATAACTATTTTTCCCACAACATTAAACATTTTCAGAACCTTATCAGTGCATGTTTGTCCTCATCAGTATATGTGTTTATTAAAATGCATGCCGGGTTAATGTTATATTTTTTTGCAACAATTATAGTGAAGATGTATAGTGGGTTTTTCATGTTGATTTGATTGGTATCCTGATGAAAAGACGGGTACGTTTTAAAACCAGTAAACACAGAAAAGTCTGTAAGTGGTTATATACAAATATTTGATAACATTTCGTAGATACTTATTATTTGTTACCTGAAGTCAGTATCCGCTTTGACCTTGATTGAAATATGTGTTTAATCGCTTATAGATTTTTGGTCAAATAAAACATTTCGCAAAATATAAAACCAGTTATTAATTAAAATAAATCACAGCAAAAACTCGTTTTATAATATTAAAAAATAATTTTCGCTGAAAAAGTTACGATGATCTTATAGTGTGAATTTTTTGCAGCTTAATCAGATTATCCAGAGGAATCAGAAAAACTACAAAAAGGCCAGTCCATTCACTCCATTTACGCTGTGACATTTACACAACCTATTGTACTTGATATCGTGAATCAGCTTACGTTTCACCAAATATTGTAAGATTGTTATACATTCTTGATATTATGGGGTAGAATTATATAAACAATAACAAAAAAGTATACTACCCGCAGAACCCTGATACTCTGTAAGGGTTAAGAAAGTACATCGATTTATGCACCATTTTTCTGTATGAATACAAAAGAATCTCAATCGTTTTCCATATTCTTATTTTCCTATTTGACGTTTTATCTTCACTAGCAATATTTTAACGATATATTTTATATTCGTACCCTCATAACACGAATACCCGGTTAATACGACGCACATTAAACGTCACATAAACTTCCGCATATTTTCCGTGTACTTTGAAATCTTCATCACAGAATTTGAAAATCATTCTGGAACGGCGTGATTTCAAATATAAACCGCGAAGCGAGCCTTGCCAGGCGAATAAGGTTCTTTATGTAGATATTCTTTATTCATACATTTTTAATGTTTCTACATTCAAAAGATACACGCGAGTACGCATCACTGATTATTTTATTTATATTTCAATTCGAAACAATTGTATATCTTAGTCAAAACTGTTCTGTATAAATTAATTAAAAACGTTTTTTACATATTTTGTTATTAAAAATCCAAAAAAAGAACACGTTGGTAAACTAAAACAAAAAGGTGGTTATGTCTGTTAACTATCTGATTCGATTGTGAAATCGATACTGAGCCCGTAATGTTTGCGGGAAACAGCTTAACCCGGTTAACCGAAAATCGGTAATTCGATCTAACCGGTTTTTACGCTTAATTAATTTCGCACGCATGACGTGAATGCCGTTCCCCTCGAATTCTCCATTAAAAGGAGTGATTTTACTAAATCTTGTACAAATCGAATCAGTCTGCGGTACACGGCTTGATTCCGAGCAACAAGATTTCGCTTTTTAGTACCTAGTAACGGGAAAATGCGAATTATCTGATAGTTAAATTATTCGGCTTGTTATATAATCGATTAAATTTTCTATACCAGCTGTTTATAACGGAAAAAAAAAATGTTCAAATGATTTATTGCTTCAGTTTATCTGTGTCTATAAACAATACAGTTCTGCGAGTGAAATATAACCAGAACCCTGATCGAGTGTTTTTGACACGATGGCTGTTCCCAAGTAAAAATACTGAATAAGAAAATTGAGTGAAGATAAGTCCGTCTCGTTGTGAAGTGGTTGGAGCGTTCGTCAATCAGTTTTGAGGTACTTTGTTCAATTCCTGGTAAAAAATCGATGTCGTTACTGGACTGGGACCTAAGAGCAATTTACTTGCTGAAGACACCACATCATACAGATGTCTTCAAAAAACGGATTTATAATCCAACATAACCTTTAAAAGGATATTGATGGTTTTTGATGATATTTCTTGATAAAACTCCATAGTTCATGATTTTGATAAATTTATAAATGCAATAATCAATAAAACTTCTTGGTTTAGTTTGATTTTTTTATTATTTTGACCAACAAACGCTTTCACCTCTTAACCATACTGTAGACAGCGAAAACAATTTTGAATTATTACATTTTGAAAACAAAGGGGAATAATTATACAAATTAGAATCATTAAAAAAATAAATAAACTTAATACAGTAATAACTAACCAATAATTGGAGTTATCAAACTCTCCTTTACCTTAACCATGAATTTAAAATTTAACTAAGCATCGTTTTATTTATTTATTTACTTCTAAAATGATAAAATAAACACAAAATTAAAAATCAGAAATAATTACTTCATTCTATAAACAAATGCATTATTAGGATATGTTAATTACTTAAAATATTTCATCATTTATCTTTAGGTATTTAAACTTCCCTGTCAAAAAATTAAAGTATTGTGCTAACTTAATCTATTAAAATGTGTATTTCCACTTTGTTGTATTTTGCAATGTGTTTTTTCTCATTTTTGGTCCAATAACTCCCAAAAATGAACTATTTATTAAGCTAATTGTAAATATTGATGTTTTCTGTCCCCTGTTTAAATACTTATTGATCTCCTTATTTCCAAAATGTGTTAACAATTTACCAGTCTTGAAGATGCTTATTTAAGCAAAAGTGCTGGTTGGTCAAAATAATAAAAAAATTAAACTAAAAAATGAGGTTTTATTGATAACTTTATTTTGAATTTTTTCAAAATCATTAATAATAAAAGGGCCACGGATGTTACATGGTTTGTAAAGTGGTCACTTAAACCAACCACTGACGCGCCACAAATGTGTCTCGACTTCTATGTAAATGCCTGGATTTCCATGTTTCTTTCTCAAAAGCTTCCTCCATATCAGTTTTAAAATATTAATCTTAGTGCATTGAACTATTTTTTAGTAGTTTCAGGATTATTTTATTGCAACAATAGAAAATGAAATAAAGTAAATGATCCTTGCCTCTATTAATACGACGTGAATGGAGGTAGTAAAACTAACCCTATGTCGTCCGTCGTAAGGTCCAGTGGTTATAAGCGGAATAAACATTTATGCGACCGTTCTAAACAACCAAGGAAAAATAATTATAAAATAAACTACTATTACGTACAGTCAATTAGTATAATAAGCTTAAACAATATTAGATACAATATCAATTATTGTTAAATAACTATGTCCGGGCGGAATGGAGAATACAATTCTACGTTTGAAATAGAATCAGAACCCTGGACGAAATTTTTTTTATTCGATGGCCAACTCAGGATATATTTTATTTTATTTTTATTTTATTTTATTAGGGAAATCAACAGTTCTACAGATATAGTGTATAAACTCAGAACTAATAACAGATTTCCACATAGTATACAAAGTTAGTAAAGAATATATATATTACATATCAAATAAATACATACAATTTATACATATAAAAATGTTATTTTCAAGTACTCAATAATCAAAGATTTTTTAAATATTAATTTTAAGAACATTAAGTTACTGTAAATTGGGCGGGATAAGGACAAAAATGCTTGAAGAGAGGATAAGGAGGGGGGGGGGAGATGTACATATTTATTATTATAATGTCTACTAAGTTACATAATACATTTTTAGTGTAAATTTTAAATCTGACAGAGTGATGTTTGTATAATCTATATTTTTAAATTTTGTATTGTACATTGAAAAAGTCCTACAAAAAAAGCATTTTTAACATACGATGTTTTACTTGTTGGTACATGAAACAGGTGGTACCGTCTACAAATCCTGGCTGGCACATGTATTGTTATTAAACCAAGCAGCTCTGTACAGTCAACCATTCCTGTCACAATTTTGTAAAGCAGTAGTTGGTCCGCACACACTCTGCGGTATTGTAGAGAAATGATTCCATGGAAGGTGGAGGCAGTGAGAGTAGATACATAAGAAATACCGGTTTTGTATTTAAGGTACTTTATAAATTTGATTTGAATATTTTCTATTCTACTTATATATATGGCATACTGGGGATTCCATATCTGAGAGGCGTATTCCAAATGGCTTCTGACGAAGCCAAGCCTTCTAAAAAAATCCGGCGAAGATAAGATCTCCTCGCGGTTGATTGAGAGCTGATGCCTACAATGTCGAAGATTTCGAGTCGATTTCTGGGCAGAAAAACATTAAAAAATCTACTAAGTTTTTCGTTATATTTCATAACCTCTAGATTGGATCTGAAACACAAGGTACATCATATTGCTTGCATGTACCAGACTATTAAGACACGATTCAAGTAGTGTAACATCGAGGACCTTAAGCATCGCTGAGTGCAAATCAAAAAATGATGATGGCGTTTGTGACTGTTCGCTTATTTAGATGGTGTCATGCAAAAATGTGTCATGGTACGAAATTTAAAAAAAAAAAGTTACCGTCAGAATCATGATCAATAAAAGATATTCTAACTTTGAAAAAAAAATTGATGAGTGTCAACTTACCAATTCTCTGTAATACTTTAACGATGTGTTAACCAAAAACCACGCAACTGGAATAAAAACAATTTATCACTGCTTTCAGATGCTTAACGTATTTATAATGTATGCCAATAATTGGTACAATTTTTTTTATTTTTTTTTTATTAACTTTACTTTTTGTACATAATGTTATTTGTACATTGGCGGGCTTATTGCCAAATGGCAATTTCATCCAACCAACCAATAAAATAAAAGTTTTATTTTTATAATTCAAGTTACAGAACATTTTAAATTTAAAAAAAAGATTAAAAAGTTAAAAATATATAAAAATAGAAATAAACGTATTTAAACGTATTTGTTTATAAATTACCTTAAATTCTATATTAAATTTTGTGTTGTTGCGAATTCAGATCAATATGTGGCTGACATCATCACTATATTATATACATCAATATGCCAAACAAAATTTATTTTTTACCCTTGAAAACAGACGCACTGGATCTGAATTATGCTATTTACATAAATTATTAAATAATAAAGTTGACTCTTTTAACCTACTCGCCAAAATTAATTTTAGTTCTCTTTCGCGTGACAAGATATAAGTATTTATTCCATCTGCCAGTCTGTAGCACTAACTATGCACAACACTCTTTCTTCTATCGTTCTTGCTCTAACTATAATGTTTTTTTTTTCATCTATTGTTATATTTTACATACCCCTTAATTTATTTAAAAATAAATAAAGACTTATTATTTATGTCTGCGATACGATCCCACTTATTATTTAATGATGCACACTCCTGAACACTTACTCCCACACTAATACACATAAACACAAATCTACACTTATTTTATTTTATTTTATTAGGGAAATCAACAGTTCTACATACATATTTTTAGTAAACAAACAGATATAGTGTATAAACTCAGAACTAATAACAGATTTCCACATAGTATACAAAGTTAGTAAAGAAAATATATATTACATATCAAATAAATACATACAATTTATACATATAAAAATGTTATTTTCAAGTACTCAATAATCAAAGATTTTTTAAACATTAATTTTAAGAACATTAAGTTACTGTAAATTGGGCGGGATAAGGACAAAAATGCTTGAAGAGAGGATAAGGGGGGGGGGGAGATGTACATATTTATTATTATAATGTCTACTAAGTTACATAATACATTTTTAGTGTAAATTTTAAATCTGACAGAGTGATGTTTGTATAATCTATATTTTTAAATATATTTTTATATTTTTATTTCTTATACAAATACACAAAAACACATCCTTTTGTTGAAACACAATTTAATAATTTGTATGATTTTTATTTAGAAACTTTGCTGGTCTGTCTTTAGACTGTTTTTTTTTTTTTTAATATTATTATATCACTGTCGCCTTTTTGTTTCTTTAAAATAAATAAATATTGAAAAAATGTATTAACCCCGCACAAGACGCTTTATTTTCCAAAATTGCTGAAAAGTTATGTTTATTACAAACGGCAACTAACTTTGTGTAATTTGGGAACTCATTATAAATAAATCTTAAGATATTTTAAAGTCTGGTTTATTACACGACGCTTTTAATTCAATTTTATTATTTTTTTACATAAAATTTTTAATGCCGGCATCCGATGCACAGTCTAGCCGCTCAATTGAGTGGCAGATTTAACTGTTTGGCGGTGACATATCCATACAAACAAGTGTTTGCAGCAAGCACTAGTATTTGTCTCTTTCTTCGTTCATTGCAGTTCTCATCAGCTCTTTTTAACTGGCCATATGATGTCATATTTATATCTCCGTAATCAAAGAACTTCATTCTCAACGGGATCAATGATTTATGGTATCTACCGTTCCTTCTGAAATACAAGTAGCCTGCAAGAGATTTTCTAGGCGCGAAATGTAGAAAAATTCAGATTTTTTTTCAAAAAAAAATATTTTACCCAAAATATTAGAGGGCGATTCCTGAGATGCTAAGTTCCAGCTGTCTTTCTATCTCTTTAGTGGTCTGACGACGACCAGCTGAAACTTGATGGGCTGCGGTAAAGGGGATTCTGGAGCTTTCCATTCTGTCGACGTCATCTCTCCAGAATCTTCTTCTTGTTTTGCTCCACCATACTATGTCTCGGGCATGGCAAGCCCGTCTAATTTCTTGATTTCGGATAATGTCCCTTAGAGTTTTTTTTTTGCTTTTGCCCTTAGTACTTTCATCTCTTACGGTCTGTGCAGATTTTTTGTTCTTACCGTATCTGCACTTATCTCTACTGCATACATTATGATTGGTCTGTTTTAAAAAAAAACAAGAATTAAATTTTTCGCCGTTGTCTATCTCGGAAACCGATTCAAAATTAAGATTTTGGATCTTTAAAAAAACTGACCCTTTTCAATAATCTAATGCCGTTAATTTTCTTCATAATTGTATTTTTGATGGTAAAGCAATACGCATGAGAATGTAACATCCAATTTAAGGCTATATTCAAAATCGTTAAATGTGAATGGTGAATATGGATGTCAAGTTTCATGGTGATTAATATAACACAGTGCGGAAAGTTTCCATTTCTTAGCTAATGGCAAATAAAAAGCAGTTTAGATTGCGTTTTATTGAAAAAAACTATTTTTGATTCAATAAAATAAATTCTAAAAAACTTTTTTTAAATAACCTATTTTTAATTTTTCTACCAACCGATAATGCTACATAAGCTTCTTCATCTAGGTATACCTAATTCATGAATCTTATCCTATTTTATTTCACCATTGATAATATTATCGAATGCATCTATTCATATGGAGTTGATAATTGCAGTTTTTTTGTCACGTGGCTCTTTAAAAATAAAATTGGATAAAACAGGAGGTATTTTACATTAAAATAGGATTAAAAAATAATATTCCCCTTTTTAATAATCAAATATCTTTTCAATATAGCCCACTTTTTACTTTGAAAATTAACTATTAGTGTAACGTTCAACCCCTTAGCCCTTCTTTTTCCTAAGCCCCACCGCCACACATTCTGCAACATATTGCTAAATATTATTCACCTACTTATAGTGCATCTTCGGACATGGTGGTGTTTGGACTCCCTTTAACTCTGAATGTAATTTATGTATTTTTTCGTAAATACTTTGTACGGTATTCTACGATAATGGTAAAAGTGTATTTTAGTATTTTCATTTTGGTGTAGTGAGTGTCCTGATGAAAAGACGGGTACGTCTCGAGACCGGTTGACATAAAAATCAGTAAATGGTTGAATACTAATATTCGCTAACATTAATAAAGATAATATTAATTAGTTAAGTATGCCTTGATAAAAAAGATTGTATTGCTTTGAAAACGGTCGATAGAAAAACTAAAAATAAGATGTTGAAAAAATTTTTATTTTAAATATGTTTTTTGTATAAAAATGAATAACCACCAAGTTGGTGCTTTAAAATATTAACCTAGATATATTTTAAATTAACGTTTGCGTTCTTATGATTTACCTTAATATTTCAATTTTGCGGCCACTTTCTGAAATGTAAATAAATTTTACAAAAACTCTCATATTATATGCTAAAAAATAAACATTATTCTAGCCTTACGATTTAACCGCTTGATGGCTTTATGGCACACTTACGCCAAAATTTATTGAAACCCGGCCATTCTCAGTTCCATAACTTAACTACTCTTTTTTATGAGACGAGATTTTTATAAAAATGTGGTGTTGTTTTTTGATAATAATATAAACATATACGAGTGAACACATAGGCATTGCTTTATACAGGATGGCCGGAGAAGTGAAGTCTAAAGGTAAAATGTAGGTGCCTTATTGAGGGGTACACGAATCACCCTTTTGTATGTTCCGCGATTTAGCGTAGTTTTCGAGTTATGATTTTTTTAATGGGTTTTTGAAAATTTTTGAGCAGTTCTGTTTTAATTTTTTTTTTCGTTTGTGAAAGGTCTTTATAGGATTTTTTTTCGGAATTCATTTTTTGTAAATTGTACTTTCACGCATGAAGTAATCAACTTTAACACATTAATAAAAGCTACGTAAGTTTTCACCTAAAATGGAGAATTTAAGTTTCAGCGTGTCAGACTTGGGGGTACTACTTGCAAACCCGGCAAAATCCAAAATTAAAAAAGTGATTAATTAAAACTTATTCAGAATACGATTTTCGACAATAATTTTATCATTGTAAGTCAAAATTACGGCTTAATTTGTAAGATTTGACTTTAAATTATCGGCTTTGTTGCAAGCATGGCAACCTCTATTTGAGTATTGCAGAGTAAGTAATTATTTCACCACTGTTTTTTGACATAATCATGCTTATATCATCATTGCTTACGTATAAAATATTTACTGATAATAATAAAAAAAACAGTTTTAAAAAAGTTGAAGTTAAGTATTGTGTCAGTTTTATGCGATTTGCTTGAAATAAAGAAACATGAAATTGCCCGGGTTTGAAAGTAGTACTCACTAAACCTTTCAACTAAAAACTTAAAATCTAAAAAGGACAATTTTGTAGTTTTCCAGTAACTTTAAAAACTGCGCTTGACTTAAATCTTTCATAATAATTCAAAAATTGCATTTTCAAACTCAAACATTTGATAATGTCCAAACAAAACAAGACGCGTCACATGTATTTTTTAAAAATAATAGTAGAATTAAATCCTTTAAAAGTGTTTTATTTTAGAAGCCTTACCAAATCTCAAAGTTTTAACTCTAAAAAATTCAACATGACCAAAATATTATTCCTAAAGTGGCTGTATATATGCATTACGTACATAATATTCTAATGTAAAATGATAAAAGCTGTCTCGCAGTCTGTCGCTGTCAATATTTGACCTTTCATTTTCCCGGTAAAAATATGACTAACTTTTTATATTAATGTATAATCAATCTGTCCCAGGGTTTCGTACCTTCCTCCCTTAACAATATCGTAACGTCATTACAGAGTAAACACGTATTGTAACGAACGTCTTTTTGTAACGCTAACAAAATTACAGGTGATTTTTCCTTGTCACGCATTTTTTATATAAAAATAATAGCGAGGCTACGCAAAACTCAAATTATCGTTTAGCTTTTGTTTGCTGTTAAACAAAGATCGAAAGATAAAAGCAAACACGGACAAGTCTGGATTTTCATATGTTTTTTTATAGTTTGCTTTCTTTTTAAACATAGCTTTAAAAAATATTTTTCATTATTCAAGGTAGCTGATTTATTCATATAGTTTTATATTTAAAATAAATTTGATAAAAAAATATATATTTTGTATTTTTAAAACGTCAATTAATATATCTTTAAATATATTGCAATATAGAGGAAAAACACTTTCGATGAGGGAATATGAAAGTCTGAGACTTCTCAACTATCATTGGTTTATTTAAGTGGCTTTTTAACACTTATGATATTTTAATTGCAACTTAGTATTTAGCGATGTTTTGAGTATGTCCAAATGCTTGCAAACTGGCTGGATTTTTTCCCTAGGAATTTGTTCATATTTAAATTTGTTGCAACAGAGAGGGAAAACATTTTTGAGAAGGGAAGGTAAATGCCTAGACTCCCATATTCCCTTCTCAAAAATATTTTCCCTCTCTGTTCCAACAAATTTAAGTATTTGGCTCTCAAGAACAAAATCTATTTTCAAAAAAGAGTTTCAGGACTGGATCTTCTTCAGAGGAGGGGTTAAAGAGAAATTTCTTGTTGTTTTTTCAAATATTTGAATAAATTTATTTACTACAGCCTGTAACTGGGAGGGTAGATAATCAGGGGCAAAGCGATTGGGGACTTCAATGCCTTTCGACCCCTTGTGTATTTCGCGGTATTCAGTCGTTAAAAAGTTTTTCGAATTTTTAAGAAATTTGAGTAAAAATCCGATTTTAGGCTAGATGTTCCAAGTGAAGCCAAACTATTAAGTCTACGATAGCATTTTTTTTCTCCAAGTAGCTCAATGGTAGGCCTTTTTTGTTTTACAGTTCAGTTTTGAGTTGTTATTTGATTTGATTCCAAATAAAATATAATCTATACAAAAAAAAAACACAAATTTTTTAAGTAATTTTAAGGGCTCTAAAAAATTTTTTTACCCGAAAAAAATCTACAACCTATTTGAAAAACTACTCTTATTAATGGGGATGTAATTCTTTATTAATAATTTATTAATTGTAACATTTTTACATGATGTTAAGGCATCGTGTTAAAAAGTGAACTTTAATTATTGTTCAAATGGTAGAATCTATATTTTTTCTGTGCATCAAAGACGTACTTAAAAAGTAAGCTGGCTTATTTTGGTTAGACTACGCAACGACACTAAGTAAAGAAACAAGTAAAACGAAGCAATATCGTTAACCATTGTTGAAAAATTTTCCATTTAGACCTCAATCATGGTAAACATACGTACCAACCACTAAACTACGAGGCAAACTTATCATCGCTCGTTTTCCATTTTAAGAATTTTAACATAAGAGTCACTATCAAGTTGAAAACAATCGTGCAGGGTTCTGCTTCTATTTCACACTCAGAATTGTATTTTTTATCCGCCCGGACATAAAAATAATACCCCCAAATCAATTACCTACGTATAATTTTCAACCCAAAAAAAAGAATCCTTTTTAATTTAATTTTTTTATATAACAATCCCATTTTTATTTAAAAAAATAAATACATGCCTATCAATGTGCATAGCAAAGAAATAATAATTTTACTAAACCGATTTTCTGGCTATAAACTTTAAAGTGTTTATTTGTTTATATCCATTCATCAAAGCGGTGTCATATCGACATCTAATTTAAGTGTAAGAACAGAGCCCTTATCAGCTTTTTTGCTCCAATTTTTTTGTATTAACAAATAAATTGGAGCAAATTTAGCTATACAAAGTTTTAGCAATTTACAGAACATTCGTCCATTTCCATAGCTGTCAAGTTCCATAAACCGTTTTTCTTCTATCCATTAAGTCTGCACTGTCGACTGGCCGGGGAAGGTGAGGGGCTGGCTGTAGGGAGAGGGCGATCTTAGGGATGGGGCAGACTTTAGGGGGGAATAGTAATGCAAATAAGCGGTAGATAATGGAAACTGAATAATTCGAATTATGATAAGAACATATTTTATTAATTTTGACAATTACTTTACAACGATGGATGTCTAAAAATAAACTTACATTAAACCCATCTAAAACGGAATAGCAATGAATGGCTTCAGCCAGACAACAGAATTCGATTCAAGATACCGCACCACCCGATGTAACGAATTCCGTCTGGGAGCCTTCCTCAATTCTGATATTTCTCTTGACGCTCAAATTAGTAAAATATTAGTTCTTGTTTTTACCAGCTGAGAAAAATTAAATGCATACGCAAAAATTTGCCGGTTGACGAACGTCAATTAATAAATGCGTCTATAGTGTCAAGAGTCGATAATTGTAATTGTATCATCACAGGTCTATTAATGAATAAAAAGAAATTGCCTACAGTCTGTATTAAATGCCGCAGCTATACTTATTTTTTGAATCTCTAAGTTCAGTCACATCACTCCACTACATCGGAAATCACAGTGGCTTACGTGTAAGTGGCTATGTCGGCGGCCCCCGTGGTGTAGTGGTCAAGACGCTTGACTCACGCACGGAAGGTTCCGGGTTCGATTCCCGGTGAGAACACAAAAATTAAAAATGTGATTTCTCTCAAGCCTGGGTGCTCTGTGATGTAATTCACCACTGTAATTAGGCCTCCTGGCCTGTTGTGGTGCAAAAAAAAAAAAAAAAAAAAAAAATTGTAAATTGTAAGGCGCTGCACAACTCTTCTCCAGAATATCTAAGGGAACTTTGCCTTCCAGATGAACTAAGCTTGGATAAGCTACATCTCCACCGAGAGAAAAAGTTATTATACCTCCATGCAAACTGCGCACTTAATTCGTTGAACGTGCATTTGTGGTCGCAGACCTTATGACATGGAATGTGTTTCTGCAGAAGTGCAAAACTGTGAGGAGAGTAAAATGATGTTTCGGATAAATTTTTAAACCCATTTGTTCTCTTGATCATTATAATAAATTCGTAGCATCTGATAACAAAGTAAATAGTGTTCTATAAATTTTGAATTCAAAAAGTTTACAATTTAATTGATTTATTTATATCATCACTTTGTAAAGCAACCTTGAGATATTACACCATGAAATTGACAGTATATAAGTTATCCATAATATTAATAATAAAATGTTGGCCATGAAATATGAGCAAGAAAATACCAGCTCCTGCAATACTTATTTCAGGGAAAAATACAAGGCAGTAGGGGAACGGAGCGTCGGGCGAAGGGTTTCCTGGCTCCAAAATTTGTGGCAGTGGTACCAAAAGAATACCATATAACTATTTGGGGCTGCAGCCAAAAAGGCCTTTTCAAGGCCAAAATAAATCGAGTGAAGATAAGTCTACGTCATTTTGTAGTGTTTACAAAATGACGTGGACTTAAAAGGGCAAAGATTCAATTCCTGGCACGGCAAATGTAGATTATTGATTTTCAAGGTTGTTTTAACGGCAACACTTCATTGTTCCTGGACTGATACCTAATGGGTGTGATCATCTTCCCTTTATGTAACATGTAATCAATAAACAAAGCATTTCGTGAACCAATGCATAGGGTGTAGACAGGGGTACGATGATGATATGATGAAAAATATTATTGTATGAAAGCACGGAGTACTTTTTTTGTAGTTACAAGAAACACTTTGGAACACTCAAATCTCGTTTTATCTGTTTTTCGCTTCAGTCCGGGACAATTAAATACCGCAGTGTTAAACCACCATTAAAACCAAATGGCCACCAAAATTAAAATATTTTGATAAGTTATAAAAACGTTTGTATTTATTAAAAAAAAAAAAAAGAAATATTGATGGCCTTTTTAATACTAATAGTGTTTTATATCAATCTTGCCAGCAATTGAAGAAGTTTATTCATAATAGTGGGTAAACGCTCTAACTTCTACATAATGAAGTGGATCTCAAATCGATACCCTTATTCAGGGTTTTTATATGAAAGAAATCCATCTAGTTTTTATGTAAACCCAGTACTTTATTTTTCATTCGTCTATATACAGAGTATTCAAATAACTGAAAAAAAAATCGATTAAACATTCTAAATTTCAATCAGGTTGTGATTTGTAATCCTGTTGCTAGTGTTGAAAACACATAAATCAGAGGTCCGAAGTTCAAATCCCATTTTACCGCAACTTGATTTCCAATTTCGAATAGTGAGTTAATTATATCCTTGATCAGCACAAGTCATATGGCTTGCATGCACCAATGTCCCGATAGTGTTGCATCGTAAACGCGAGATAAAATCTGCACTTTTTTGGTATTAGTCTTTTTAGATTTAAACGATCATTAAGATAGACCAGATCTTGTCTTGAGGTATTAATTTTTATTCATTTTTGCGTCCTAGCTTTAATTTTCTTTAGTTGGATTTTATTTCAATTGTACCTGTATGTATTATAAGGAAATGTGTTGAATGGACCGATTAACACCACAGCGTCTTACATCTCGGCCAATGAACCATCATCGATTATGAGTGATTCGGTTATTTACGTCAAGTTGTTTGCGCAGCACTATGAAAACCATAGACTTAGGGGCCAGAAAGATCCGCTTAACGGAATTCCGAGTTTTTTCTTTATTTGTGTGCCATAAAATTACCATGAAAATAGCCCCCCCCTCTCGCATAATTCCCGCCCTTATTCCGATTGAACTATTGGAAATTATTCTTGCATGATTTGTTTAAATGAACGAGACACAATGCTTGACCATTTTTATACAAAAAGAAAATCAAACGTATCTGTATTACACTCTTCACCCTTGCAGACCTGAACTGATTTCAATGGATATAAAAAACTTATTTTAGTTTGAAAAAAATTTACAAAATTTATTAATAAATACGCTCTGAGGGTTTTTACCGGACCGGTACAAAATTACAATTCAAACGTTTCATGGATTCACAAGACAACATGTAGGTCTAATAAATGTGTAACTAATAAATAAAATAAAAAAAATATTGTATTACATTACACATTGTAGAAGAATGTATTTATATTTTATCTATACATAGATATATATACATATATAATAGTAAGAGAAAAAAAAAGAGAAGAAAAAGAAAACAACATTATATTACTAGTACAGCTCACACATTTAACTACTGTGGAGACATTTGGTCAAGTAACAAGCTACTGTCAGCTTATATAAACTTATAAATAAAGATAAAATACTGCAATTTATAAGCAATGAAGTACAGTGGTGCCTCACACAACGAACTTAATTCGTTCCAGGAGCAAGTTCGTTATGCGAAAAGTTCGTTATGTGAAACGCGTTTTCCCATAACAATACATGTTAAAAAAAATAATTCGTTCTGTAGCATAAAATATGGTAAGATGACATAAAAAAAAGATAAATTTTTTGTTATTATTTTTATTTAGATACATCTAAAAACATAATGAAAAAAACACACATTTTTTAATTTTAAGAAATAATCGAATCTTGCACATCTTCATCCATTTTCCGCTTTTTGGCCGATGGTGCAGTGAAAAACCTGTCCAAAGTCGTTTGTTTCTCTCTTTTCTTCAACATCTGCCGGAAATAACGGACAAGAGTATCGGAGTACAGGTCGTTGATCCTGTTTGCTTCAGCAGAATCCGGATAGTGGGCATTGGTAAACTCCTGAACTGCTTTCCATTTGACCAGGATGTTCTTGATGTGTAGCAGTTGGAATTGGTTGATTGTTTGATTGTTGCTCCTCGTTATCAGATGACGCTTCCCTTTGAGCATTGTCCTGTTGTTGGGCCAGAAGTGTTTGGAGCTCTTCAGTTGTCAGCTCTTCTTTGTGTTCCTCAATAAGCTCCTCTACATTCTCTTCAACGATTGCTGCGACACGTGCGTAAGTTAAGCGTACTGCTCAGTGACTAACGACTGCCTGCGCGGAAGGATGCAATAAATCGGCAGTGATCGTGTGAAGTGGGCGACTTCGTTGTGTGAAGCGAAGTTCGTTGTGTGAAGCGAAGTTCGTTGTATGAATCGTGAAATGAACGAAAAGGAAGTTCGTTGTGTGCAGCGTTCGCTGTGCGAGGCGTTCGTTATGCGAGGCACCACTGTACTTTGTTAAGTATATTTGAAAAGTTATATCATTTTGAAGCCAAACAATACCGTTTACAATAAGTTTAAATGCAGGCAAGTAAAATACATTTAGTAAAGGTGATTTCTATGAGTTATTTTTATTTTATCACTGTAAGAATTTTTAATCTTAGAACTCATTTTCTAGACGGTGGCGGTGTAGTCTGACGATTGGAGAATTCACAAAATAATAAATTCTACCGTACGCGTAAAAATATGTCTATTCTATTAATTATGTTGATGATATCACGTGAGTCTAAATAAAATACAATACTCATTTTTTTAAATTATGAAATCGTATTTTTGTAATGAATAATAAATTTTATATTTTTTTTATGAATTACGAAAAATCGATTATTAAACAATATGTTTCTATATTTTAACGTTTAAAATATATTAATTTTAAAATTGATATAACGTCTTTTAATTAATGTAACACGAAAGGCCGTGTTTGGATTCGTATTTCCTGGAATCTATGAAAGATAGATAAAAAAAATATTTAGTATTTTGTGGAATGTTTCTAGTTAAATAATTACCAATAATAATTGAATGTACTTATATGACGTTCTTTTCAATTATTTTAAAGGAATAAATGAAATTAATTTGTTTTATTTATTGACTTAATATACATACGTAAAAGAAACAGTGAACAGTGGGTGTCGATAAGGATATAGGAGGGGGTAATTGTGTTTATGATGGGGTAGGGGTAGGAGAGGGGATAAACACAATTATCCCCTCCTCTGTCCTTATCGACACCCACTGTTTCTTTTACGTATGTATATTTAGTTATTATATAACCATGAAGAGGGTAACGTGAGTTGCCGAAACTAGTCAAGTTGTGATAGTAAAAAAGTGGTTCATAAAACTAAGTAATTTTATTTATTCCTTTAATATAACAATGAACTACAAAGTTATTGCTACAAACATCCAAAATATTTCATCATTTAAATATTCATTTACGTAATTTTTGATAAATTATCTTTTCCATTTTATTTTCGTGACATTCAATGTTAATTTCCTTTTTTTGACTTTAAATGGTTAAAAATTCAACAAGAAATCAATTGGATTTTTTACTACCATGAACGACTAAAATCTAACGATATGGCATGCATGCACTAATGTCCCGATTGTGTCGTATTGTAAACTCGAGACAAGATCTGGACTTTTTTGGTGTAAGTCTTTATTTATTTATTTTTTTATTTATTTCTTAAGTTAGCTTATATTAAAACTAATATAAACTATTATGTACATTTACATCATCTATATATATTTACATTTCCTTACAGTAATTTATACATTTATTTTTAAATTCTTTCAGATACTTTTCATTCATCATACATTCAGGCATCTCATCATACATTTTTAAACCCTTATACATCAAACAATTTTGCGACTCAGCTCTTTTCAATAATGGTAGTCTTATTTTATCTTTTTGTCTAGTAGCATATTCATGACAATTTTTGTTTAAGACAACTTTATCCTTAAAATATTTTGGTAATTTATCGTGAAAAAGTTTATGTATAAATATCAACATATTAAATTTAAGTCTCCTTCTTACAGATAACCATTTTAGTTCATCTCTCATTGTTTTTACATTGCTGTATTTATTTTTCTTAAGAACTATTCTCATCGCTTTATTTTGTAAAATTTCTAGTTTATTTAAATGTCCTTCGTTTGCTAAAAATAATATTGTTGAGCAGTAATCTATATGTGTGGAAGAATGATTGTTTTGTAAATTAGTTCTGCAGTATCTTTATTTTATTTATTTCTCAATCTACTAAGGAAAAATTTTTTTTTTTGATATTTTTTTATTAACGTGTTCAAAATTTGCATTTAATGTCAATTTAAAAAATCACTAAAATATACCGGATCTTGTCTTGAAGAAGTAATTTATTTTTTCCTAGCTTTAATTTTATTAGTTGTATTTTATTTTATAAGCGCCTATATTTATTATAATCAATTGTATTTACCATCGTTCATAAGTCCGTCAAATAAATAAAAAAAACATTTAAAACAAGAGAGCAATGGTTAATGATTACATTTAAAAAATATATATTATATGACAATGAGTTTCTTATAAGGGTTGGATTCCCCCTTTTAACGTTTTTGGTCAATATTTTTTTACGTATTTTCATATGACAACCACCGGTCACTTAAACCTGGGACACATTGTATGTTATTGAAACCAACGAGCACATATAGAATAGCCATTATTTACAGAAAGAGTTTATCATATAATCATAAACCCTTTTTTAAGACGTTCTGCATATTTTTCAAAATGTTTGTTTACACACCGCATGCCTTCGGTTTAAACATTCGATATCTTTGTTTATTGTATTCATTCAAAACCTGCGATTCTAAACAGATTCTACTTTATTTATATATTTTAAAAACCCTTACTAAGCAATCAATGTGCCCATTATAACATGAATTCAAAGAGATGTCTTTGACATCAGCAGAGAAATTCCATTTGCATAAATAGTAATACCCAAACATGATTTGCATTTTATTTCCACTTGATTTACATAAAACCTCGATTAGTTTTGCTCTAATGATATATTATAAAGGGGACATTATGTTGAAATTTATAACTCTACGTGATGATTGCCATAATAATTTTAAAAAGCATTGATTTTTTCCCTCGAATTCCGGAACCCGGGAATAGATAAAATCTTTCAAAATACAGATAAAAAAATATTTAAAAGTGCTGAGAAAACTTTTTTACTCATCGTATACGGTAAGACTATTTAAATTCAAATTAAAACAAACACAAATAATATACTCCTTAACTTGAATTTGTGTCCTGAGTAATGACTGATGAAAAATACAGTTTTGAGTGTGAAAAAGAACCTAAAACTCTGAATAAGCGTTTTGGGTTGTACAACTCGGAAAAAATCATTAAATAAAAAATCGAGTGAATCACCACGAATATTAAATTAATTTCATAAACCGTTCTATCCCCAAAGGTGATTTGACACAGCGCTTTTCTTGGACTGGCAAGCGAAGCGTAAGACTGATCACCTTATCTTTCAAGTCATAAAATAAATCTAGATACTTCGCACACCACTCGGTACGAATAGGGAAATGGCTATGTTAATTCGCATCTCAAAGAAGTTTTTCGTCTCTTATGAGATATTTTTCAGAAGTTACTTGTTTATTTATTTAATTTATTTTAAATAATTAAAGTTCTTTTTTTCATCGATAAGTACTAAAAAAAATAAACGAATGAGAAACATGTATTGTGATATAACCGGAAAGTATTGTGGACTCAAGGATCAAAAGTCCGAGGTTCAAATCCCACTCTACCATAACTCGATTCCCATTTTTTCAGCACGAGTGAATAACGAACGACTTTTAGGAAATAGTTTGAAAAATATGAATCTTTTGGTTAATAAGATAATTTAAATTTTTGTTTTATTTATTTCACAAACTTACTTATTATCAATTATGAATATATAAAAAAATGCTTTAAAATACTTACATAAAGGATGAACGACTAATTGAAATTGAATATGTTAAATACTAAGGACTAACAATAGACAGATAATCGACACGGATAATCAATATCAATAATTTAATTGGTAAAGTGGCGATAATATCTTTATCTTTTTTTTTTGAAAATCAAAATTTAGTTCCAAAAACAGAAAAAAACGAATGTATTGTGGGGACCAGAGAGTGAGAGACGAAGATTGAAGAAGAAAATCAAAATGACATCCATAAAGTAAATTCTGAAACAATAAATAATATGACGTACATAGACTACAAAGAGTGAAAAATAAAATAATAAACTTAGTGCCAATATGACCTCCCTTATTTAACAGAAACTAACGAACTCTTTAAACATGCTAAGCAATTTAATATAACTGAACTTTTTTAAGTAAAATCCTTAAAATTTATTTATCAATTAACCATTGATGTTATTGTAGACGAAGAATTAAATCTTGAAAAAAAAATAAACATGTTCACAATACCTGAATATCATAACGATATCGTATACATCATTTTAACACGAGACGAGGATAGTCGAAACTAATAGAATAGAGACTTAAATCAAACAATAAACTACCAGAAAAAAAATAACAAAAGACTCAGAAAACCTTTTCAAAATATGTTGAAAATATTATCATTATCAAAAAATTATGAGTTTAATTACTTATTTTGTAAATAAGGTCAAATTATTCACTAAAATTCCCAATCGACATTTTTTTAGAATACATTTACCTTTTGTCTTGTTGTTTTACAGGGGTGATTAATCGTTTCGTTTATGGAACGGAAGCGCGTATTTTTTTCGAAATTAAGCATCTATTAACCCTCTGGGTATTGTGACCCCATGTTACCTACATATCCTCCGTTAACTTTGTGATTCGATACGAAATCAAGAGAAACAATGACGATAAATTTATTCGTTATAAGGATTTACAAATGGTTAAAACATAATAGATAAAACGAAAACATGACTATATGTACATATGCCTTCTTTTTGACATAAATTATTTTAATACAGGAAAATAATAATTTTGAGAAAGTAATATCAAAGTCCCGGCATTAACAGCGTTTGTGTTCAGGCGGAGAAAAAATACAGTTTCTTGTGTGAAATAGACCCAGAACCTTGAACTGGAAGTGTTTTGGACTCGATTACTACTCTTAGTTTTTGAAAAGTCTTGAAAGAAGAAATTGAGCGGTGTTAGGCCCATCAAGTAATGTTAATGTGTGGTTCAAATTGTCAGTGGGGTCGCAGTAAGTCACATCTTGCTGGAGGGGGTGATTCTATAAAATGCTACAAACGCTTTGTTGCATTCTACCGACTAGTCCAACTCGTAAGCGTCCACGTCAAAAACCCTGGACGATGGGTCAAACTCATAACGTTGTGATCACAACAAATAACGAGAAAATAAAAGGCGAGTTTTTGGCGCCTCTATACCAGAACCAAACAGCCAAAAGAAGGTAACCCTGACAGAAAAATCCACCAGAAAAAGCAACGGGAAACCATTCTGGTCATCTTTTTTTAGAAATCACCATGGCGAGTAACAAGCAGTTGTCCTGGCTGCGGAATATAAGAGTTTTTATGAAAAAAAAAAGACAAAATGTTTATTGAAAATACGGTTTTACAATACGCTATTTCATCGTGAATGAACTGACACGTGCATTTATTTTACCAACGGGGTGCAAAAAAGGGTATGTTGTTGTTGTTTTTATTGTTATTTTTTGATTAATTCTTATAAACGGTTAAAAGGAATTCTTAAATTTATTGATGGTGAAAATGCGATTGTGATAAAATTTATATTAGCAACATTAGGATATTTACAAACCACTGCGTTCATGCATTATTACTTCAAGTGACAAAATACCTTCACGACTATTGCCCAAAAGCACCTCTCTTTTATTGCACCGAGAGTGTTTAATATTTTGGAAGATCGTATACTAAGGCTCTGTGGCGCAGTCGGTTAGACGGCCAACTGTGAAACTGACGTCGCGGGTTCGATTTCCGCCAGGTGCAAGAAAAAAAACAACAAAAAAGGGTTTTTTTCTTAATTGGTCTGGGTGCTACCGTGTATTTTAAACAACCTTGTTCCATATTCCCTGTATCTATTATTGTATTGTATTACATGCTGACAAGTCTTGTAAAGGCAGATTAGCGGGTTATTCCTTTATTAAAAAAAATATCTAAATCAATTTTCAGGAGAAAGGTTTGGGACTGAATATTCTTAAAGGAGAGAGAAACTTAAGGTAGAAATTCCTTGTAGCTTTTTCAGTGATTTATAATATTCACATTGTTGCCACCTTAACGTACCAGAAGACCTTATAACAAACGTTAATTACAGCAAAAAATACCTAGACTTGAATACCCACTTAACGTGGAATTTTCCAACAAGTCGGGACATAAAAAAAAAATTATGCTCTGAAGAAATTGTGTATTGTGTGTATTAAATAAATAAAAATAAAAAAGTGAAAGAAAAATAGTAATTAAATTTGTGTGTTCTCACAAAAATATCGAGCCCGGAACCTTCCGTGCATAAGTCAATCATCTTGGCTATTACATTACGGAGGGTGCCAATTTAGAATTGTTTTAATGTTTCGTCGATTATATTCATTGTTTAATTATATTTTGTTTAACTCAAGCTATATTTGTCCTAATCCAACACAAGACCTTAGTCCCATGGTGTTGAAATGTCTATCTACTTGTAAATAATTCGAGAATTGAAGACGGTTTTTTCAAAACACGACATTTGGAAACGTATTTTTTCAGGAGAGGGTTTTTTGTGGTTTGCGTAAAATCTCGTGAAAATTTTATGTTAAAAAAATTAAACCTAACAACTTAGCCTTAAGATAATCTTATATATAATTAACATAAAGGTTTTCATAAGTTTATAGTTATAATTGAATATAGTTATGCAGAAAGCAGCTAGCCATAGAAAAGTGAAACATAGATAATAGCACCTTTGTGAAAAGAGTGAATAACCAAATTTCCACAACAGTTGAAATGTTTTTGACTTTAACAAATGATAAACAAGGAATATATGAGCTTTTTTTTTACATAACAAACATAAATTTAATTTTATATTTGACCAGCTTTAATGATTTTTTAAATTCGTTAAGTTTTTCTAGTGCTGTGGGTGTTTTCTGCCAATTGAGAAATAACGTTTTTGTGATTGATACCATTTTCAGAAGGTGATTGAAACAACTTTTTGTATAAAAGCGGTCTGGCTGTTTTTAGAAGAACATAAAAGTGACCTCACTGCACCCAATAACATCAATATCTATTTTTGTCGAAATTGTGGACTGGCTGTTTTCTGCATAACAACGTTCAATTGAAGTTTTAGCTGTAGTTCATAATTACTGCAAAAAAATCAAGAATATCTTTCCAAACTAATTTAGTATCGCAAGAAAAATTTACTGGAATTAAATATCAATCATTTTTTATTTTGGCGCAAACAAACAATGCCAATTGTCAGATTTCCCTACCTTTTCAATAACATTTCTATTTATATAACAGAAAGTCGAACTTGCGACTTAATAGTCATTATATTTTTATTGAATCAGTCCTGAAAAAACATATATAATGGTCGGAGTTATGCGAGTATGAAAACCATTTGAAAATGCAGGCATATAAATAATTTTATAAAATATGTATTCGTCCTTAGCAAGAATATTGTACTTCTGTTTGGTCACTTCAATTAAATATAATTATAAATAGACTAGAAAGGGCCAAAAAAAAATATTTAACAGGTCGACTACCGGTTAAACCTTAACTTCTCTAACTATGCTGAAAGAATGCAGTACCATGGAATAAAGTCTATTCAAAATCGAAGAAAAATGTTAGACCAGTTATGTTTGTACAAATTAATAAACAATAAAATTGATTCTCCTAATCACTAGATTAGGAGAGTATGAAAGACTTCAGTTCCATGTGCCATCGAGACTGACAAGACAAAATCTGTCTTAAGCTAGGGTTTCCTAGGACAGCGGCGCCCGTATTTTAACGGCCGTAGTGAACGGTGATGCGGTGGACAGCCGTCGTAACGGTGACTAGAGAGTGGTTTCCTAGGAAAACGATGTTGATAAAATCGTTAAAAAATAAAAACACTCTCTAGCCACTGTTACGACGGCTGTCCACCGTATCACCGTTCACTACGGCCGCTAAGATACGGGCACCGCTGTCCTAGGAAACCCTAGCTTTACCCAGACAACGCGTCAACGAACTACTTAAAACAATCTACAATCTAATAACATTTCTCATGACAATATATATACTCTTATGTTAAAAGTCATCAAAATATTAAGAGAAGCAGGTACCTAATTTATTTAATTATAATAATATTATCTGTTTGGGCTCTAGTTTGGTACAAATTAATTTGTCAGCATGCGTCACACTCCGAGTATAAACACAAGTTGGTACATGATTACATCACCAGGTTTACTAGTATGGAAGGGCTAGCTGTTCCTAGATATTGCAATAAATACGGCAAAAGAACACTGCAATACAGTATACCTAAAATATTAAACATTTTATCGAACACTATTAAAAATACTGAGTTAAATACAGGAGTTAGACGTTTGCCCAAATTATGATTAACAGAAAAAGTTTTTTGTATTAGTGATAGTTTTAAATTTTTCGATAATGTAATATGTAATGTTTTTCAAGTAAAATTATTTTTAATGTAGGTTAAGTGTGAATAATCTATGCAATTTATAAGAACCTGCTGACGAGTTGTATGTATGCAACTCAGCAGGACTTTAATTAAAGACTATTTTGTTAATAGTTTTGAAAAATAAATTTAAAAAAAAAAAAAAGGTTTCTTTATTTACCACATACATACTTTTGTAAAAGATTTTTATATACATATTGGACTTTCTTATCTTTTACCTATGTTACAAAAACAAAAATTAATTATTGACTTCATTAAAATATTGTTTGGGTCTGAATGTGTATCCTACACTAATTTACAAATAAATTTTCAATATATTTTTGGTCACATACTGCTTGTTTATCGTATAAAATAAATAAATAATTTTATATTCCATTATAATAATAAAGACGACCGTGTTTTGAAAAAACGATAAGACTTAGATATTTTTTTGACAGTTTTAAGTGTTTTTTCGTTAATTATTTTTTTTCTTTTTGTACCACAACAGGCCAGGAGGCCCAATTACAATGGTGAATTACATTACAGAACACCCAGGCTTGAGAAAAATCACATTTTAATTTTTGTGTTCTCACCGGGAATCGAACCCGGAACCTTTCGTGTGTGAGTCAAGCATCTTGACCACTACACCACGGAGGACACCAGTTAATTTTTTAAGTAATCGATGCGTCTTAAAACTGGCTTTAAATAATGAAAAAAAAAACACATTGCCACCCGCAGCCAACATTGGGCTTTAAAAAACGATCTTCAATTAAAAAATATATTAAATAATAATTTCTACTTTCATAGAAAACAGACAGCTTAGACATCATAATTTAATTTTTTTCAAAAAATGGTGGAACGGCCAGAAAACGTGCACAGTTATTTCTTGATTTTTTTTGGCTTAATTTTATTAAACAAAAAATAATTATTTATTTTTGGAATGACATATCCAAATTTTAAAACGTAGCTACCCAACCAGTACTATAATATTGCCTTTAAACTAATTGTTTTTTAAAACATATTTTTTATGTGGTAAAAAAATACATTTTTTTACATAATTAATTATGTAATAATATAAAACAAATTATAATAACAATATTTTTCAAATATGTATATGTTGAATTCGTTGTACATAAAATATTTTTTGTATGTTACCTTAAAAAAACGTTAAAAAAATGACGGTACTTTTAAGGTTACTAAAATTTTTTTTTTAAAAGTAAGTGTATTTGCACTACAAAAAAACCTATTTTCGTATTTTTTACAAGAGTTTTTTTTTAAACAACACGTTTTAAACTGCGTTTATTTCATAATTCAATGTATTTTATTGAAAAAATATTATTTATATAAATTCAATACATACCAGTCACAATTTGCTCCGATCCTTTAGATCAATTAATATTGGTGTCAAAATAGCACATTGATAGCGAAAATTCACTTTAAAACCCTTAAATTCCTTGAGCCTCCTTTTCACTCCGATTCACACATATTTGTAAATTCACTTTTCACGGTTGTAATTAAAAATTCAAATCTCAAACACACACACACATCACAAATGAGATAAATCTTATCTCAGTCGACACGTCAAAGTGTTAGTGTAACAGAGCAACGCGTCTACGCGAGAGGACCGCTACTAATGCACTGACTGAAAGATATCGTAGCACCAATACTACGATGCTGATTTTGGTGTGTGAGTAATCTGCGTGTATGTATTTCTAGTGACGTATAGATTGAGGGCTCGGAGCTTTTCGTTGCGAGGCTCCATCTACGAAGCTCTCCGAGTGGAGATGGCACGCATGCGCGTAGAAATTAGTTTATTTCGAGAGCGGTCGACGATCCATTTTGCATAAACTGTTTTTGAAAACAGCTACAAATAAACTTATATACGATAGAAATTTATCGCAACTAACATGAAATAAATTTGGTTTAAGGGAATGGAATACAAGGCACTTACAGGCCTTCTCTAGGCGTTTACACTGTGTGACATTTTTGTTATGTAAGAAAGTCATTGATGCGTGTTAGAATTATCTGACTAAATTATTTCACCTACTAGGCAACGCCTGAAAATACTTTGTGGGAAGAATAAAAAAATAGACAAAATGATGAATGTAACAATGTGTAATGTGTCCATCTTTACTAGACGATGATAGGTAACAATCCCTGCAAATGCCTTGACTTCGATATTACTTTTTACAAAATGTTCTCCTTCCGTTATGGAATAAACTTTAACCTTAATAACTCCCAGGGGGTTTGAAATTCAATAAGACGTAAATAAAATATAAGTTATCTGAAATAATTAACGAATACATATCATCGTTTTTTATAATGGCAAGACGCAAACGAAAAGAATTGACACCAGTTTGTTGAAGTTTATCATGTAATAACTATTTTTATATGGCTGAATAAAATTCGGCATTTTTATAAAATGGCGTATTTTTTACTGGTCAACTTTACAGCATTTTTATAAAATAATGATATTTCGGCTTAGCTTTTTGAAGTAAAAGCAACATACAATTGTATATATTTATACGAGGTGTTTTTACTTCGCAATATTTCATAGTCTTTAAACTGGTGTTAAAAGAGGAAAACTGATCATCTTACCTTTATGTTATTACATAAAAGTAAGATTTTATTGAAAGGGAAATAAATACATCATCCCTTTTATCTACAAAACGAATGAAATTTATTTTCTAAATTTTAATAAAAGATAATTAAAAATTATTTAGTAATTTATTCTTCAATAAAAGACGTCAAATTTCGATTTTTAATCATGTACTATTTTTATCGAATTTCTAGGTTATCTG
Source organism: Micrasema longulum (assembly GCF_059751315.1). Classification (NCBI taxonomy): domain Eukaryota; kingdom Metazoa; phylum Arthropoda; class Insecta; order Trichoptera; family Brachycentridae; genus Micrasema; species Micrasema longulum. Next base: position 247,396 of record NW_028278562.1, on the reverse strand, counting down.
TTATTACGGATGAACTTAGTTATAAAATAATAAATTTATTTTAAATATTCTTAAAATATTTGTAGACCGGCTGGATTTTCTTCTTAGAGAGTTATTTAGATCAAAATTTAATGCAATAGAGAGAAAGACATTTTTGAGATGAGAATATAAAAGTCTAGGCATTTACAGGGCTTATGACCTGTCATTGACTGATTTAAGTGGTAACCTCACACACTGTATAGCATTGACTATTCTGCATACGTTAAATCATCTACATTTTCTCAACTCTTCCATTTGTTGCTTAAGAGCTGAAACCTTTATCATGTGGGTGAAATTCATTTGTATAAACCAATTCACCTGCTAGGCAAAGCCAGAAAACAAATTAAATTTGTTTAAATTATCTTTATGCCAGTTAATTCAATTAACGATGTTTTTACTGTGCCCAAATGTTTGTAGATGGGCTAGATTTCCTTCCAATGAAGTTATTTTGTTGCCACAGAGTTGTATTGTCATAAGTCTTTTATATGCCTAGACTTTAGATAATAAGATAAAGACTTCTCAAAAATGTTTTCCCCCTGTGTTTCAACAAAATTGGGTGTAAAATAATGTTTTACAGCCTTTTTAGATATGGCTGCCAATACGTCCTTACGCGAGGGTCCAGCTTGACGACTATACATCGCGTGGTCCTGTTTACTGGTTTTATAATTCTGGTTATAAATTTGAAATTTATTCACAATAAGAATATTTATCAAACATCTTTTGCTATGCGAATGATCTAGTTGTACTTAAATTAAAAAATCGTTGGCGTTTTTGACCTGTCAAGACTTTTAAAAAATTGTCTGTTAATAATTTTATGTTCGCTTCTTTGTTAAAGCTTATGGTGACCACGCAAAGCTTTCAGACATCACTGTCAGCTGCCAGCCCTTGTGCATCCTCCCTATTCAGGATTGTGTCCCGTCGATGAAGTGCAGACAAACTATCAGCAAAAAAACCTCATAAATTGAGTGGAAATTAGACGGCCTCATGCTGTAATAGTTGTTGCGTTTGTTTACCCTGCCTGGAGGTCAATTCTCGATAATGTCACGGTACATTATTAATTCATTTGATAGCTTTTTAAATGGTAGCTTAAGCGTAAAACTGATCACCTTGCCTTCGGTTTTACTAAAAATTATTACCAGTATAAAACAAATAACAATTATCGAGTCTTTTTACAAATATCAAAAAAATTTCAACAATATTTTAAGGTTTTTCAAATTTTTGTAAACAAGGACTGGATTCAACTCCCTGGAGAGCTGTAAACATTAACATATTACAACAGAGATGAAGAACATTTAAGAGAAGGTAATATAAAAGTCTAGGCATCTACAAGGCTTATGACCTATCATTGGCTGGTTTAAGTAGCCACTTTACACACTGTGTAACATTTACCATTCTGCCCATATTTAAACATGTATATTCCTTTAATTATTTCATCTGTTGATATTTGTGAGAGTTATTTTGTGATCTAATCGAATCAATTCACCTGCATACTAGGCAACGCCTGAAAATTTTATTTTTTCAATTCCTATACTTCTTCATGAACCAGTTGGATTTATCAACAATATTTTGAGTTTAACCAATTTTTTGTAGTCAAGGACTGGAAACTTTGTTGAAACAAATATATATTTTGTTCCGAAAATGGTATTGTTTTTATGTATGAAGCCTATGTCAGATCTAAAATATGTTATTTGCAACAACAATAGGGAACAAGAACAGAACAGAAACCAAAATGACATAAACAGACTACAACGACAGCAAAATAAAATATTGGAGCTAGTATATGACCTCCCTTATCTAACTCGAACTAAGGAAATCTTTGAAAAAACTAAACAGTTAAAAAAAAAATTGACTTTTTTAACTAGAATCTTTAAAATGTATCCATACGTTAGCCACTGATATTATTGTAGACAAAGAAATAAAACTTGAAAATAAAGTAATAGACATGCACATAATATATGATTATCAGAACAACACCACATACAACACTCCAAAACAAGATTAGGACAGTCGAGACTAATAAATCAGTGACTGAAATTATACAATCAACTACTAAACAAAAGTTAATAAAAGACTCAGACAAACTTTTTAAAAGGCGTAAAAAATATAATTAGCAATAACAGAGTATAAATTTAAAAAGTATACATTATTTTTGTAATATGAATAAAATAATCCATAAGGGTTACTCAATAAATCCCAGTACCCGTGTAGTACTCTGCACACCATATGTTGCAAAAAAGGTAATCATGATATATTTTTTTTTCTTTAAATTTTTTGCGACAGAGAGAAAAAACACGAGCCTATCCATTTGCCGGGCTTACGGAAGTCTAGTTATTGACATGTTTACGACATACCATTAACTGGTTTTCATGGTTACTTTATTTTTTTTAATTTATTTATTTTACTTTTTGTACATAATGTTATTTGTATATTGGCGGGTTTATTGCCAAATGACAATTTCTTCCAACCAACCAATTAAATAAAAGTTTAATTTTTTATAGTTCAAGATACAGAACATATTCAATAGAAAAAAAGATTAAATATCTAAAGATATATAAAAATAAAAATAAACATATTTGTTTATAAATAACCTTAAATCAAAACTATTACTCAATAAGAAAAAAGAAAAAAAGAGGAAAGGGGAAAAAAACAGGGAGAGATACTAAGGAAGAGAAAAGAGATGTTTCTTCAGACGTGATTTAAACAGAGATAATGTAGTAACATCTATGATGGTGGATGGGAGAGTATTCCACAGTCGAGCCGCATAGACACTCAATGAGTTAGATAAGAAAGAGGAATTCTGGATGGGTATTAAGAGAGTGCCTTGAGAATTAGAACGAAGAGGTAAACCATGAACTGATAAGCGTTGAAATTTTTCACGCAGGTATATAGGAGCGTTAGGACTATGAAGTACATTGAACAGAAGTGAGAGAGAGTGATAGTCTCTCCGCTGTCTAATTTTGAGCCATTTCAGTTGCTTACGATAATCAGAAATGTGGTCATACTTTACATGCTGTTAAACAATTACAATTTTGTCAATGTTTGAACATCCACGTTTACTCTTCCGTCCGTTAGCCTAGCTGAACGTAAAGCTTAACATATCCCATCTTTCCAGATATCCAGATTTCTAAATATCAGTATTGTTATCACGAAATAAACAATAAAAAAGGCGTTATAATAACAAATAAATATAACTAAATGTTTTTACATATTTGTAAATAACCACTTACCAACTTTTCTATGTCTAACAGCTTGAAGACGTACTCGTTTTTTCGTCAGGACACCAATTAAATCAACATGCAAACCAACTTGCAAAACCCACTTTACACCTTCACCATAGTTGTTCCACAAAAATATTTAACCAACACGACATGCATTTTAATAAAAGGTGAAGGCGTATAGTCGGTTTTGCATGTTGGTTTGCATGTTGGTTTAATTGGTGTCCTGACGAAGAGACGCGTACGTCTCGAAAGCGATAGACACAGAAAAGTCGGTAAGTGGTTATGTACAAGTATTTAATAACATTTAGTAAAATGTTTGACCACAAAGTTAATATATATAAATATATATACATATACTTTAAATATTAAAATAAATATTGCTCGTAAATGAGTTTCTTCGTCAAGTCAATGCAATTAACGCTTGTAATCTGATTCCAATTTGCTTTATATTTTTTTGTGTTTTTTTGTTGAAATTCTATACAAGTAATTTACAATTTCATTTTTAATTCTAGCATTTTTCTTCATTTCATTTTATCTTCTTTTTTACTATACAAAGTTTCACTTTTTATTTTGCATTGGGGTATGCTTTTTATTGTTTCTACATGTATACAAAAAAAAATTGTTGTTTATTTTTAAAATTATTAATTATAAAGTTGGTACCTACCTGTACAAGTTTGTAAATGTACCTTGGGCGTATTGTTAAATTGAAATAAATAAAAAAACTAAAAAAACATTTCAAAAGCAATTAAAAATACAACTAATATGGATTCTCTGTTTTTTTCTTCTAATTTTTGCCTGAACTTGCATATTTTGCTCAGTTAGGAACACCTTGGACATTGATGTTCTCAGGGCTGTGTATTTTGATATTTTTCAGTAAGTGGCTACCCATGGTATGGTGGGCGGGGAGGTTGCACGGCGTCTATCATTAACCCCCTCCACTACTCCCTACACTAAAAAAAATGTACAAAAAATAATACTCAAAGTGATGCTTCGATGTATTTCCACTTTTCCATCTGAGACATTGTTTCAATTTATAAAGATACTGGATTTAAGAACAATTATAAAAAAAGGATCATTGACACATTTCTGGTCATGCGGTTACAAAAGAAAATCCCAGCAAAATGCTAGTACGAGGTTTACGGGTAATTTGAATTATTTAATACCAAGAACAGAGAAGTTTACAGCTTGGAGAAATTTCTTTTTTGTGGCCCCAAGAGTGTTTAATGTCCTGAATGAACATACTTAGTTATCCAAAACAAAAATCATTTTCAGGCAATGTTATAATGAATTACAAGTTTGCATTTTGTCTATGGAAAGAGACCATTACAGGAGACTGCTTCGTGATATTGCATAGATTAATAAACTATTAAGCATGTTATCCAGATGTTTATTAAAATCAATGTTAAAGTCATAATTTTTATTTTTAATATTTTTTAATAAAATATGTGCTTCTACTTTCCATTATTTTCTATCCCAACTCAATATAGGGCTCATGGTCTCATTGAATTAGGGATACGTTTTTGTTTTTATTAATTTACGTACTTGTAGAAATAAATAAAATTGACAGTTTATCCGAATTTCAGCATATTCAGACAACTTCTAGGACTCGTTAATCCAGATAACTCGTGTTTTACTGTACTTATGTTTGCTAGTTCGTTCTTGAATATTTTTCACGAATAAGATGTTACCTTTTAACGCATAATTAACTCGATACAAAAGAAAAACAAAAGTATTTTGATATTTTTCTATTATCATTCCTGGAAAAATAATATTATCTTTTTCTCAGGAACTGTTTCCATAAGCTTGTTACCTTTGAAAACGTTTATAGACATAAAATGTCAGTTTTGTATGTTTTTGTCATCACTCAAGTGTTTTTATAACAGTTGGCGTTATATAAATCTAAGTAGAACCAAAATTATTTTTTTGAATAAATTTTAAAATAGTTTTCTATCATATTATGATGTGAAAGTTTATAACTTTGAAAATTTTATTTTCAAACGAAGATCTGTCATTGTCAGAAAGATAACGCCCGGAATTTCAAATAAAACATGTTTTATGAATTTTAAGATAACTATCATCATCTACCTATCTTTGCACCGACGGTGCATAGGGCACTGACCAAAGAAACTGGATCGTGGATACATTCTATATGAAGGTTAGTGCCTACAAGGCGACCCTTATATTTTATGGGTGGGAGAGACAAGTACTTAAAAGTTTCTAGATGGAAATTTTTTCATCATTATTTCCTTCCTGCACCAAATGGTGTATAGGACACTGCATCAGTACACCGATCGCAACGTATCTTGATTGATATTTTTATGCATTAGACTTCATCGGAACATCAAATGAAACACAAATCATTAATTACCAGAATTTATCGAAACACAAGTATATTAGCACAAGCCGTCAAAATTCAATTAACCTTTCCTTTACTGTTCTAAAAACACCCGCGCGTTACGGTGCTGTATATTTACTACACATTAAAAAAATAAGAGATTATATAAGGGAAAAACTGTTTATTTATAGGGAATAGCTTTTAATAACCATAATTTAATTCAAAGGTGATAATATTTTATCTCTAACTGCTGAAAACATGAAAAAACCATTCGGTATCGCTAAGGACTCGGGCAAAACGGGCACTTGCGCCAACTTTCCGAGAGCTACTAAGTAGCAGTGGCAAACGGTATTTTTATTTACAGGTAAGCTATAAAAAAATATCATTTATTTATCCCTACATGGTAGGTACATAATTTAATGTAAGTTATATATAATATTAATTGCTGTTGTTTCTGTGGTTCTGTGTGATACAACAACTCTCATCTATGAAATAAACTCAAACAACGTAATTTCGTGGTATATTATATTGTGTAGCTATATTATCCATTTATTTAACACATAACTTGTATTAAAGTTTATAAAAAATAGCAAAATGAATTAAGTCAGTATTAGGTATTCTCACTCCGATTAAAATGTTAACTGGACGATTTGTTCTAGAAATGAATAATGCCAAAATCGATCGCGTCAAGCGCCACATGTGTTGCGAATCATATGTCAAAAGTATCATCTCAAAGAAAAATAGTGCTTCAGAAAAAATGTTTGAATTACTATTTTCAAAATCGAGAATCTTTAAAGAAGTTGTGTAATCTGCAATTTTACTCTAGGAGAAACATCTTGCCACTGGGTTTAATATGTTCAAAATATAGTACACTTATTTGTATGAAGAAATATTCTGTAGTAATCGACTAGTTCCTTGGCTCATTGTTGGCGCTGGGCGCGCTTAATTAATACTTTTATTTATATTTGGAGAAAAATACAAATTGTGGCAATGTTTGTTTGTTTTTCTGTGAATGAAATTACCGCAAAACATTTTTATGGGTAGTCAAATATGATGGTAAGCTGCGCATAATTGATATACACGGTTCGCCCCTGCTAAGTAGCTAGTATTGAACTACGTGACTGGACATGTAGTGGACATGTAACGCCACTATATGTATATTTATAAAGATATTATAGTTATTAGACGCAATGTGTACTAGCTACACATCACCGGGGAGGGAGGGTTAATGAGTGAAATTTAGTACAAAAGAAGGAAACTTCATACCTATCTTTAACAATGCAAACAGAGATGACACAAAAACTAGGTTATGTGCGTTAGGAATATGACGTCACCGCAAATTTTGCTCTGTGGTCTAACTTTTGGATGTTAAACCAGTAGAAACATCTTCTTCTTCTAACAAAGTTTTTTTTAATACAAAACTTGTCCTTTATGCGATTGTGGTAATATTATGGAAAAAAATAGAGAGTATTTTACCCTTATTTTTTTTTATTTATTGTGTATATTAAATAGCCATACCTCAAAATATCGATACGGAAAAAAAAATGAATGACAAAATATCCTTAGAAAAATATGAAATATTTATTTATTTTTTGATTCATTTTTTTCTCTTACAAACTATAATTGGTAATAAAAAAAATGTGACCTCACTGGGATTACCCGGGACGATGACACTTATACTTTACTACTACACATTATACTTTTTTGAAATGTTTTTACATTTGAGAATAAACAAAGAAGACTAACTTAATAAACAGAGATAATTTACAAAATATTTAGACAGTTTTAAACAATACGTATTTATGTACATCTGTTTTATTTATATTACAAAACGAACACTGAAAAAAACAAAAACCTAACATAAGCTTTACCATTGTGGAGCAGTCAATTTAATATTGGTTTGGGCGAATGAGACAATCCATTTTACTTCTAACTAGCTCCACTATCCATTTTTTTAAAGCCTTTTCAAACATTTTCTCGTTACTAATTGTTTTAATAAATAGTGGAAGTGGGTTATTTGAATAATACTCAAAATCCCTTTGTCCAAAAGTGGTATAAGTTTGTATTTGTTTAAGTTGTCTTTGTGTAGAGGTTCTAGTATTATTTGTATATGATGTATTGTAGGGGTTTTATCTTTCATTTGAGTAAGAGTAGTTTTTGAATCTGTAATTGAGTATTGTTTTAGCGTATAATTATTTGGTGTCATAAGTTGTGATTTGTGGTGATATACTTACGAAATTTCTTCGTGAGTGTGAATGTGTGTGAAACATTCATTGTACATTTATTCATAAGTGTAAATTTATTTATTACTAATGCATAAGTCTCAAAAAATTATAAAATATAAATTCACAAACACCAAGTTGAGCATAAGATTGAATTTAAAAAAAAATAAATTATTACAATCCAAGTGTTAATATAAGTAATGCTTGAAAGCTCTGCGCAAAGTACCAATAATAAAGTGATTAAATGAAGAATACAGTTCTGTACTTGAAATAGAACCGGAACCCTCGATTTGATGGTTTGCCCACCACATTCCTCACACCGCATCTGAGGTCATAAGTCTTGTTGGCGGTGTACACATACACAAAAAAGATTCTCATTGGAAAACGAGAAAAACTGCCCAAAGGAGCTCTCTGTAATCTAGTAGCCTTATTATCTTTGTGCTGAAAAAGACCCAGAAGCACATAATATGCCTGCATTGTATTGAGAAAAGAGGGAAATGAAATCTTCACTGAGGGATCAAATTGATTGGACATGATCAATTCGCCGAAATACTTACAAAACTATTTAGAAGCCTTAAAAATATTTTTGGAAGCCACAAGATCTGTATATTTGATAGGATCTATAACAGGATGACGGATAGTAGCGAGAAGCTCCATTCAGTAATCATAGAGAGGGGAAAAGGGACAAGACAACAGAATGTGTTCAGAAGATTGATTGTCCAAGACTCGATAGCTACTCTAATGTAAAAATTCAGATTACTGAAATGAAAAGTGTTCGGGTTTCTCTCTCAAAGATTAAGGGTTGATGTATTTACATACCATCCTAAAATTCCTTGATTTCTAGCAAAATCAGCATGAAATATTCATTCGTTAAGAAGAAGGCAATTTTATACCCCAATTATTTACAGTATCTGGATTGGCACTTGAAGCATTATACTGACAACCCTAAATTCATGTATTTATATGATGATCACACTTTTTTTTTCAACTTCGTTTTATTTATTTTTTTGTAAAATAATGAAAATCAGTTTTATGGCTGAGAGGTGTAAAACAATAATTTGCCTAAAAAAGGTAATGGAAAAGTAATGTTCTTCACTAATCAAATCATCTCTTAACAGAGGGCCGCTTTCTAATTGAATCAAGTAAGAAAAAATGTAAAGATCTTTTTTTGTACATTTTTCCTTTTCAAATGTCATTTTAACTGTTAATGTATCAAAGTATCAGAAGGCACTCTATTTTATTTGATTCAGGGTTTTTTGCACCAACGCTGTGGTATTTTATTATTATAAAAAAATTAAAAAAACTCCACGTATAAATTATTATAAAAATAAAACTTTCTATTAGTTATACGCGATTTTTTTATCTTGGACAGCATTCCTTCCATTGACGGGTGTTATAAAACTAATTAATTAGTCGATAGGAGGAGGAAAACTAATTAATTAGTTTTGTATCACCCATCGATGGGAGCAGTGCTCTCCGGAAACTAAAGTGTTGTTCGTCTAAGATAATAAAACGTATTAAAGTAATAACAAAATATCATCAACAGATGAAAGAATTGAAGGAATATAGATGGCCACTTAAACCAGCCATTGACAGATCATAAGCCCTGTAGATGCCTAGACTTCTATATTACCTTCTCTTAAATGTTCTTCGTCTCTGTTGTTATTTGTTATTAAAGCATTGACTACCCTTCTGTATTTATTCTAAGGATTATTCTTGGAGTTTTGTTTTGTAGCATGGTGAATTTGTTTAAAATATATCGTGGTTTGATAGGATAATGTGCTGCTGAGGTGATTGGTATGTAGTTCAGTGATTGTGTTGTAGGTGATTTTACATGAACCAATACCATCAAATCGTCGGGTTCTTCTTGAAAAGTTCTTGAAAATGTTTTATTTTCCGCAATATTTTTCGTTATAGCTTTCAAGTGTACGTATATTGTTTTACAATGTTGATAATTGACATATATTTTAATGATTATTAGATATTAGTTAATTCAAGAACATTCGTGTATTATCAGGACTCGTTGCACATTATTCATTTAGTGTGTATTAATTGAATTTCAAAATAAAATGCTTTTTTTTCAGAACAAGGTTTAAAAATTTACCATAAAAAAAATATTATAACATTTCTTGACATAAATATTTACAAAAAGGTTTCGAAAGTAGATATTAACTATTACTCCTTTTCATTGTGTATGCATACAATCGGTAGAATTCCATATTTAATTTGGTAATGTATCCAAAATAAAACAAGTTTATTGGATTATAATTCTACTTTATTTTTTTTTATAAAATGAACAAAGGGTATATTGTGACGCGTTTCGTCTTGTTAGGACATTTGCAAACAAACTCTTGTTAGGACATTTTCAAACAAACTCGTTTGTTTGAAAATGTCATAACAAGACGAAACGCGTCACAATATACTCTTTGTGTATTTTATAAAAAAAATTCAAGTAGAATTATAATCCAATAAACTTGTTTTATTTTGGATACATTTCCAAATTATTACTCTTTTATATTATTTTTATAATCAACCTTCTAACTAATCCCTTTTCTATACACTTTTCAATATAATTACAAGTTTTAAATTATAATTATATTTTTATACTTACGCACCCACACACACGCACCCTCTCCCTTATTTATTCATACACGCACATGCACACCCTCTCTTATTCATTCACACACACACACACATATTCACATACACACCCATGAATACAAACGTCACACACATACAATTACGTTAAATCTTTCTCTTATATATTATGTTGTATTAGATTTACAGTGGATTTTTTATTGGCTCTAGTATTGTTCATATATTTCTACTTATTGTGTTATCTAATAGCTGTAAAAATCCCAAATAAAATAAAATAAATAAATTGATAAATTATGTTTGATTTGTTTTAAGACTAAATAAAAATAAAATTTTGCTTTATAACTTTGAATTTCTTGGAGTGGGACAGATGTGTCGAATGTCTTCCTCGGTTTTCAAACGGTCTAGAGCTCAACGGATGCGTCAGTTGTGGTAACTTGAAGAATAAATAACCTTGACAATGATATTGACGAACAAAACAAAAATATATGTAACTTTTTTCTAGTGATCAACAGCTCAGAAAAAAGAACAAATTCTGAGAGATGAATGCAGTTTAGCCAGGTACCTTTCGAATTTGGTGGGTGGCTGTCCGGTTTTGAAAAGATTAGTCGACTTTTGTCGTTTCCGTTCATAAAGTCAGAAAAATCGGTCAACGTGCATGAGAAGATGTATGAATGTAGAAGAAGCGAGGTCTACATGCAAAGACAGATTGATATGGCGTTTTACCCTCTCTGCCTACTTCCGTAAAACGGCGTGATTTTCTCAAATCACCAAATCGGAAGTGGCATCTTCACGCTTTCCAAAGATACTAGTTTAACTATAAAATTTAATAGAGATTACTGTTTTTAGATCTCAAATCAAACAATGAATTCGGAAAATATTTTGGAATTGGAGACCTCGTTTAACCAGTTTTTAAAGGTGTAAGTTACAACCTGCCGTCAGAGTAAGACAACATTTTAACAAATTGGTTAATTTTCAAACTCAATAAATCTATACAAAGTTTATATTTTAAGCACTACCTTTGTAGTTTTATTTATTTTATTATTCAATAAATTTACTTTATTGCAGTTTTACTTTTTTATTAAATGTAATTGCATATTTGTTAAAATTAATTTATTTACCCAGCAACGTCAATAATAATGTTTATTATTGCTTTGTTTATTAAAAATGTATTTAAAAAACTTGTTACTAAATTAAAATAAACGTTTTTATTGTACTCCCTACTCCCTACCGATCTCTGTAAAAAATCGCCTAAAGTCGTGCATTTGGGACAATCCTGTTTAATAAACATCTGGAAACGAAAAACGTCTTCACTAAACAAACGACCACGCCCCTTTTTCAAAAATTCTAACAAACTTTGGAAAAGTACGGACTCTAAGATGTACATACTCTTTCAATAAAATCTATTTTCATAAGAATACAAGTCAAGACGATCATTAAAGACAATTGATAACTGATATCAGTTATTAGTTTTTAAGTAAGGCGATTAGTTTTGCATATCAGATACCAGTTCAAAAACACTAAAATATTTGAATATTTATTTTCTAATTTGGCGAAATACTTTTTTTCTACATATATGGATACCTTACTGGACGCAACCCGTGTCGAAGCATTCATTTTCACTCGTTATTTTATGCTTCTAGTTATAATGATAATTCATATTGTATTGTAAAATTGCCATTAAAAACAATATTCACGTCTACCCCGCAAAAAATTGAATTCAATGCGCTAACCTCTACGCAAGTCTAAATAATAATAGGATTAAAATATAAAGAACCACAAGCGTTGTATAATGTTTATACTTCAACAGAACGAGAAGTTACTGAAGGAAAATGACAAAATATGAGTATGTTTAGAACGAATTTACTTTGGAAAACGTCCAAATAAAATTAGGTTTGACCGCTAACGTAATAATATATGAGGCTTCTAAAACATTTTTGTAAGATTAAATAAAGTCTTTCAGCGAGGAAATACTGAATTCTTCAATATAACGAAAGAAAATAGTTGTAGCATAAATCTATCAACACTTTTTTACATAAATACTTTTTAGTTGGTATTTCACATGTAAAATCTGTCAGCCATTTTTACTTCGTTAACTATTTAAAAGGCAAAAAATAATGGTTTAATTCTATCCATACCAACGTTTGGAATACAAACTTTTTTGAAATATTTCTGTAATTTATATTTTTTTAATTTATCTATCAAACTTTTGTTTTTGAAAATTGCCCGTTTTGTCAAGGAAAATAATCAAAACTAACAAAAATTTATTGCAACAGAAAGGAAAAACAATTTTTTGACTTAGAAATAAAAAGTCTTGGCATTTATAGAGCTTATTACCTGTCATCGGCTGATTTTTGTTGCCACTTTACACATGTTCTTACATTCACCTCCACTTCTCGTCCATACTTGTGGAAATCCTTATTTTGATTTTTACATTTTCACATGCATCCAGGAAGTAAATTTTTTTTCAACTTTTAAATAAAAGTCATTCAATTTCGGTGAAATAACAACATTTTTATAGTACTCTTATTGCCCTGTTTTGCGTAATTTGATTTATTCCAAACTCCTCTTCGTTTCCAAGAAACAGGGCTTTAGAATGATTGTTCAATCAGATATATTATCGGTATTCATGTCACTTAAGACAAAATATATTTATACTGTGCTGAATTATTTTCGTGTAGGGGTAATTATTTATCAGAAGTTTTGATGTATAAGTTGCGTGTATTAAAATTAGATTCACTAACATATTACATGGAGTTTTATTTCCAATTTTATGACGTATTTGACTACAACAGATGTCTGAAAATAATAATGAGAAATGTAGACAAATTGATTGAATTCAGAGTGTCAATAACAACGTTGCGTTACACGTCTAGTACCAGCGCTGAACGGAGAAATTTGGTTTTGGTTTCCGTTGTATAGCGGCTGGCGCTATGTCAGTTTGGTCAATGTAGAGGGTCTGGCATTTGGTTTTGCCAGTGTCCATAATACCTTTAAATCACTTATGTTTTGATTGAGAGTACTATTTTTTTTCGTCCATTTTTATATTACCTAATTATTATAATTTGTTGAAAAAAATATGACGCAATCATTAGAGTTTTACAATTTTTTTAACGGTTTTGATATCTGTATTCATTTGAAAAACCTGCGCATAACGCGTAAATAACATAATTGTTTCTAACTTTGATAAAAATATAAATTACGAACGAGAATAATAATGAATATTGGTTAAAAAATTCAGTTGAATTTTTAATCGTCCGATAATCAATTTGAAAGGGAAAATTTTTAAAATTGTAATGATTTCATTTTTCCGCGAATTTCTTAATCCTCGTTAAAATTTTCGATTACCTTTGTTAGCCATCCATCGAATCCGTTCTTGTCGTAAAAAATACAATTTCGTCGGCGAACTTTCATATAAGGGCTTATTAGGGACCTTGGCGGCGAATTTTTGCTCAAATATTTGGAAAAGCGACCCTTATCTGGAGAAATCTCAGATAGCCAGAAATCATAAAAAGTTAGCGGGCCTTTCCTCCATTACCGTGTCGCTTTATTTTCTAATAACTTTTATCAACTCGGAATATATTTTCAGCAATATTAACGGCAAACGTTCACTTACTGAGCTCTTAAAGAGTGAGGATCATTTAATATATAAGTCTATGAATTTTTATAAAACGCTGTTCTTTTTCATTATAAAAAAGTGCGCGTAAACGAAACGTACGAAGCCTTATTACGATTGTATTTTTATAATCTTACTCTCCAATGTATAAAACAAAAGTGTTTTTTTCTTTATTTTATTAATTTGGAGATCCTCACAACTTCTTACTATGTTTTTACTCATTTTTTTTTACTCCGTTTTGAAAAAAAAAATCTAATACATATAGATGTATACTTTTCATTGTGTTTTCTCATAAATTTTTTGTTTTTACTACGTATTCTACTCTGTTTTTTTTTTGACAATTCAATTACTTTAATCAAAAACATAACTTATATTGGTATCTCCTAGCCACAATCATTAATGTTATTTATGGACTTTTTATGTGTCTACTTTTCTTTATTCTCAATATTTTATATCTAACTGCTCTTACAATGGCCATTTCTAATCTAATAAACTGCCCGATGAACTACAAAACGAAAACTCGAATAGTAAATCTAAAAGCGTGGCAATTAAAAAATAAAACACGATATTTTTTAAAAGTGACCGTTTTATTTCATTTTATTTTATTTGGGAAATCAACAGTTCTACATACATATTTTTAGTAAACAAACAGATAGAGTGTATAAACTCAGAACTAATAACAGATTTCCGCATAGTATACAAAGTTAATAGAGAAAATATATTACATATCAAATAAATACATACAATTTATACATATAAAAATGTTATTTTCATGTACTCAATAATCAAAGAATTATTTTATATTTATTTTAAGAACATTAAGTTACTGTAAATTGAGCAGAATAAGGACAAGAATGCTTGAAGAGAGGATAAGGAGGGGAGGGGAGATGTACATATTTATTATTATAATGTCTTATAAGTTACATAATGCATTTTAAGTGTAAATTTTAAATCGGACAGAGTGATGTTTGTATAATCTATATTTTTAAATTTTGTATTGTACATTGAAAAAGTCCTACGAAAAAAAGCATTTTTAACATACGATGTTTTACTTATTGGTACATGAAACAGGTGGTACCGTCTACAAATCCTGGCTGGCACATGTATTGTTATTAAACCAAGCAGCTCTATACAGTCAACCATTCCTGTCATAATTTTGTAAAGCAGTAGTTGGTCCGCACACACTCTGCGGTATTGTAGAGAAATGATTCCATGGAAGGTGGAGGCAGTGAGAGTAGATACATAAGAAATACCGGTTTTGTATTTAAGGTACTTTATAAATTGGTTTTGAATATTTTCTATTCTACTAATATATATGGCATACTGGGGATTCCATATGTGAGAGGCGTATTCCAAATGGCTTCTGACAAATGTATAATATAATGAAATTAGGGCCTTTGGATTATCAAAGTGTTTACTCATTCGAATTATGAAACCTAACATGCTCAATGCTTTGGAGGTAATTTTATTGATATGCGATTCAAAAAGTAGTTTTGAGTCTTAAACAATCCCAAGATCTTTAAGTTCGTGCTTTCTCATTAGTGCATTATTGTTTAGTTTGTAATCAAAATTAAGAATTTTTCTTTTCCTTGTGAATGTAATACAGACTCATTTATTTATATTCAAAAACAGTTAAAAATGTAATTTCTCTAAATAGTGTATAATACTGTGTTTGACACTGTGTTTGATAGGTTTTGGGTAAATCAATTCATAAAAGAAAATGCATTTATGAAAATTTGTAGTACAGCGTAAGTCTGGTAGGAAAACGAACAAAATTGATGCTAAAAAAATAAGTGTGTACCCTAACAGGCTGATTGATGAATGCGGGAATGTAGATTTTTTTTAAAACTCTTCTCAACTTATGACACTAAACCAATTAGTAAGTTCTCACAATATAAAAATGCTATTAAGAAATGGATAAAAGAAGTGGATTGCGCACGGATCGATGAGTGGATCAAGCCAATAGTAAATGTGTGTACTGTTTATGAAATTTGTTCTATGGTCTATATAAATTGGTTATGTTTTTAATGATTATTTTAGTTTTTTATTGTTTATAATGTTAATGATAATTAGGTTAATTTTAATGTATTTATTAAATAAATTTTCATTGATTTTTGAGTTTAAAAAGGATGTGTATTAAATAAACATGTTAAATTGTTTCTTGGAATTTTGACACGGAACCTAACCCTATATCTTCCATTAATTTGTGTTCATTTTACGCCGATTTTTTTTTTACGCCGGTGTCTCTCGGAACGGAACCCCGGTGTAAGACGACGTTGACCTGTTCTATTATATTTTTCAAACCCGACACTTTTGATTTATGAAAAATTATAACCAAATATTTTTTTCGCATGCACCGTAGACTTTGTAAACAAGAGTTGCAATTTATCCTTGCTGCTTTTAAAAACTATTAAGTAAATATTTATTTAATCTAAGTATTTATCTAGTTCGTTGATAATAACGTTTGGTGTAATGGTTTAAACCGGGAGGATGTTTGAGCTACTACTTATGTAACATTTGGCTGAGCAGCGAAAGGTCTTTAATTGCACCGAGGCTGCATTAAGGCTTATGCTCCCTAAAGCCTTCAACACCATTACGTTAATCCGAGTGCATTTCTTAATGCGCACTCACACACGTGCGGTACAAGGACGTCAAATAAGGAAACACCAACATTTGGATTTAACAAGATAACAAACATATTTTTGACAAATAATAAACAGAGAAAGTCGGGTTATTTTAGAAAGGAATATATAATGATTTGAGAAATATGTTCCTTAGAGATGGAATGACTAAGAACAATATTTAAAAGGAGGGTGAGTATCGGTAACAGAACAAACAGTGCACTTAAATCAACCTTCCCCGACCCTAATGTATGAAGGTAAAATATGGACTAAAATAAACAGGGATGAAAGTAGAAAGTGCTGTGGTGAAGACATGTACGATAGATGCAAAAATTTTGAGAACCGTACATTATGTGAGGTTGAGAAAATCATTATCGACAAAATCAAGAAAGAAGCTTTTCGCTGGTTTGGACATGTAGAGCAAATGGACAGCAAAGAACGGCTAAAAATATGAACAATGCAAATGTTGACTGATGCATAAATAAAAAAAAACCGAGACAGTCATGGCATGACCAAATCCAAGAAATTCTTGAAGATGACATGTTAAATGACGGAATAATCGGCGCGCTTGCATGAGAAGATGTGTGAATGTAGAGGAAGTGAGATCTGTATGCAAAGAATAGAGTGATGTGGCGTTCTATTTTCTCTGCCTTCTTTACGGAGAAACGGCGTGACGGTTTGTTTGAATATTTTGAAAAGAAACATTTGAATTTTTACGATTTACGTAAATATTTCAATTTTGGTGGCATTTTCAACGAGTTGTAAATAACTCACTGTTAGAAAATGGCAATCAAGTTTTGGTAGAGCGGGGTACGAACCTCGGACTTTTGATCTATGAGTCCACGAAAAATTAAACTTAATATACTAATATGATTGAAATATTGTGATCCTCGGGATCTCCGAAATTGCCAAAATCTCGAGAACCCTGAGAAAAATATAAAAACATTAATTTAAGAGAAAGATGATTATAGTTTTATAATTTATATAGCGCCATTTTTGTGAAATATAATGTAATTAGAACATAAAGCAAGACACACATATATTTTTTACAAGATAAAAAGAGACAATCAGTGATTATCAGGCAATCATTTCCCAACCTCAGTTTATCACAGTGACTCCAGGGAGTTTATTCACTCGGTCCGTTAAAGGTCAAAGATACAAAATGGTATTTACAAACTGCCTTTAGGTCTTTCTGTTGGATTTATAATTTAATGTTTTATAAGTAATACATAGGTATATACTCGTATATATTGACGTGACATCAAAAGAAATAGTATTAAAACATAATTACGGTATGAAAATACATGGTCAGACTGGTAATATTTATGCAAAAAAAGTTCGCAGATATTTCAGTTTTTGTAAAATTAATCAAATTCAAATGTATTTTTTGCCACTTACCTTAGTTTTGTCCATTTAATGATTAAATAATAGGCTTACGTCAGTTTTGAGAGAAGCAAAAAAATACGAAAAAATTAATATGATTATTTTATTTTCGTAAAAAAAAAACAATTTTGATGTAAACTTTTGCCAAACTATGAGCAGAAAACGCCTAAGACAAAAACCTTTTCCTTTGAACAGTAGAAAGGCGTAATTAACTCTTTGAGACCGTATGTATGTTTAAACGAACATTAGCTTTGCGACTAAATTTTTCTCTAATAAATCAAATAATATTCTCGTGTTTTTGTTTTCTAAAACCTGGTAATCTTATGTATGGCATCTGTTTTCGTACGCAATCTCACCTCAAATGGTATTCTTTTTTGATGACTTGACTCACGTTAAACCACCTGATTCCTCCCGGTACTATTTGCATTATTTAATGTCAAATGACAACCAGCCCGTGACAGTATATGTTTAAATTAATTACAAATGTTTTTATTATAATTTTATTCATAACACTTTATATACATAAACAGTTTACATACATATGCGTAAAGGCGAGCATATTGTCTTAAGGCAGCTTTGCTTTAAAGCAATGATTTTCTTCCTACCCAAACCGTTTAAGAATATTAGTGGTATATGAACATATTGTAGGTTAATTACATTTTTTTTCATTATAAAATAAAACATTGATTTACATTATATTTTTATAAAATACAAATCGACTAAAAATCTTCACTTAACTATGATTGAAAGTGGGGGTAAAGAGGGAAGAAATGAAGATAAAGATATCATTCAAATACTCAGGAAGTGACATTTCAGTCATGATTTGAATGTGAATAAAGTTGAGGCGTCTGACATTAATGGGTAGATTTCTCTACAATTGAGCAGCTTCTATTTTGATAAAAACCTAAATAACAAGGACGTAACATCGACATATCAATACCTTGCATTATCTTTTTAAAGACGTGTCAATTAACCTTTCAACCAAAAAAAATAAAAACCCACAAAAATAGTCCTTAGTATCACACCGTGGTTTAGAAGGAGCAACCCAGATCCCAATCAAATTATTTCTACCATCTTCCAATGTTCACAAAAAATCACAAATGTTCACATTAACCTATCAATAACAATATTATGAAGCTGGAAACCAAGTGGGTAAAATAAATAAATATTGGATGTAAGTGGGAAGTGTTTCCCTTGGCATGGAGTATTTTAGTCAGGGAACTTGATTTAAAAAATATATATATAAAATGATGTGATTCGATGGTTTCTGATAACTGACATTAATAAGAACAGAAACTACAAGTCTCAATAAACACTTTGCAGCAAACACTTTAACTTCGCATCTGTATTATTTTGGATCCTACCGTTTCCAAAGCATACTTTAACGTTAATCAGGTTAAGTCAAGTTGGCTCATTCCAGGTTTTATTGTCTGAGTTTTCACTCAATTAATTGATTGTGAAACAAAGCTCCAGACTCCATAATATATATTCCCCTTTACAAACATACGATATCTTCGTATTTGATTAATTGAAAACTTTTCATTTAATTCCATTGTTATTGAGTAATTACTAATATATTTATATTTATGTACGAGCATTAATAAACACGTATGTGTATGACGAAGTTTGCAAGTTGGATGAGTGCCCTATTTATTTTTTTAGTTTTAGTTTTATATTGTCTAAATATTTATTAATATCATGTTGTAATTACCAAAAGTATAATTATAAATGAATAATATTGTTTCCCAAAACGTCCATTACATTATTTTTTTTTGGTTTTTTTCATAATCTATTCATCATCATCATTTCGTGTCCGCTTCCTAGTTTGAGCATATATTGTCCACAAAGATTTTCCAGGCATCTTTGTCGGCTTTCAGCTTCTATGTATTCTCCTAAGTCAGATTCACGTCCCGTATTTCAGACATGAACTGCAAATGAACAGTCAGTAGTAAACAACGACTTGAATGTCCTGCTGACGACCAAAAACCCAAAAAAGTGGCCAGTTTTTCTGCCGTCTTCTGACATACGGTGTACAAATATGAAAAATAATTTTGAAAAACACTACAGACATCTTATATTTTATTTTGGTACTCTTTCTTAAAGGAATAACCAAATTGGTTCAATTTTAAGATGCAAAAAACTGTAACAAAATTTATCCGACGTGCTGTTGTTTTTGTACAGTATCAGGAAGACATTTGTAAAACAATCAGTGTTCAAATTGGAGCGAAGGTTTTCACGGTCACTGTTATCATAATGTTTATTTTTTGGTTAAAACCGTGTGTTGGATTTCTCCCAACGTTTCAGCTACCACTGTAGGAGCCATTTTTAGGTTGTAAACTGTGTGTTTTGTAAAAATAAAAGTAATTGTTGAAGTACTAGTAATTTGTACCGTGTTGTAGTTGGCAGTAGGGACATTTCTGTTCGTTTTTGTAGTATGTAGTATACGGAAACGAGAGTTTTTATTAACTAAGTTTACAAGGATGTGATAAAGTGTACATAGGACAAATAGAGCGCACCGCAAAGAAAAGCGCGTAAACTTGGGCACCCTGATAAATCCGCGAACATAAAATAGCGGAACATTTTTTAGAAACCGGAAATTTTTTCGCCTTCCAACCAAAAATTAAACATTAACTCAGTAATTACAGTGCATAAATAAAGGTGTATTTTTTTTTATTTCAAATTTATTTATTAACCCTTATGGATTATAATATGTTTATTGTAAAATTTTAGTCCTTAGTTTATTAGTCACGACTTACGACTATCCTTGTCTCGTTTGAAGGTTGTATGTGATATTTTTCTGATATTCTCGTATTGTGTTCATGTTTACTACATTTTTTTCAAGTTTACATTCCTCGTTTACAATTACATCAGTGGGTAATTTATGGATAAATTTTAATGATTCTATTTGAAAGAGGTCAGTTATATTTAATTGCTTGGTTAGTTTTAAAAGTTCTCTAGTTGCTGTTAAATAGGTAATTGCAATACACAGACACCCAAATAACATAAATAAAGACGACTGGCTTGAATTAAACTCAACATGGTTCCCAGCACTACATATTACAAAAACGAATAGAAATGTGCCTACTGCTGACTGCGATACGGTACAAATTACTAGTACTTATACACTTACTTTTTTGCTACAAAACACACAATTTACTCTAAAAATGGCTCCTGCAATGGTAGTCGAAAAGTTGAAATAAATCCAACACATGGTATCACCCAAAAAAATTTTTTTTTTTTTCAAATACTTATTTGTCAAAATCGTCTGGCATCGCATATCATCAAATTAATTACCATTCGATAGGGTACCAGCTTGAAATCGTGCCAGTTTCTTCGTCATAATACTACATTAATAAATAAATACTAAAAATCACCGTTACCACGATTACAGTCGTTGGTTGTTGAAGAAAAAAAAACACCTTTTGAAAGTTATCTTCTTTATATTGCGTTATTACAACAGTTTGGAAGGGAGGCATTGCAACAGTTTTGTCACGTGTCTGAAATCGTCTATTTTCCGGAAGTGACCCGCGAGATTTAAAAAGCCTGGCAAACTTCCGGCCCGTAGCGCGGATGTGACGTCACATTACTCACTTTACGTCACGTGGGCTGGGTCACGTGGGACATGTTCCAAACTTGAATATGGACTGCATTACACTATTTGTCTTATGTAATGTCAATTTTTCTTTTTACCCACTCAAACTTTAACGGTTTATACAGGGATTTAAATTAATGGATGGTACATTTTCGACCGTGAGATCAGTGTGAACGGGGGTATACTGAATCAGCTAGAAAAATTTGTGTACCTGGGAAGTATGTTTACTACTAATGGAAAGACCGAGAAAGATATTGAAAGGAGGGTGAATGCCGGGAACCGGGTGAACGGTGCACTGAAATCTACTTTGGCAAATAAATGTTTATTGCAGGAGACTAAACTAGCAGTTCACAACGGAGTTCTAGTGCCAACTCTAATGTACGGGAGCAAAGTATGAATTGGAAAAATGATGACGAAAGTAGGTTAAATGTTGTCGAAATGCAATCCCTCAGGCGGATGTGTGGTAAAACGATGTATGATAGGTGCACAAATGTCGAGATTCGTGAAGTGTGTAAGGCTGAGACAGACTCAAGAAAGGGGTGCTGCGTTGGTTCGGACATGTAGAGCGAATGGACAGCGAAAGAACGGCTAAAAGGATCTACGATGCGAATGTTGATGGATGCAGAAAACGAGGAAGACTGAGAAAGACATGGCACGATCAAGTCCATCAAATACTTGAAGATGGACATGTCAAAAGTACGATTAATCGGCGTGCGTGCATGAGAAGATGTACGAATGTAGAGGAAGCGAGATCTGTATGGCAAAAAAGAGTTTTATGGCGTTATATCTTCTCTGTCTACCTCTACGGGGAAACCGCATGATGGTTTGTTTGTTGTGTTTGGTGTACATTTTCGACTAATTTTTTTACTTATGTTTTAAAACATTATTTGTTTATTTATTTTAGACAAAACTTTTTATTTTTCTCTTCTGTATGAACGCCTCACTGGGTATAATCCGTGTCGAGGCATTCATTTACATCATGTTTATATTGTGTCCTGGTATGCGCGTACATACACACACATTAATATACGCATATGCATAGATCTGATGTACTCTTCGATATTTTAATTAATAGTAAAAAATAAACAAATACAACATTAATCATACATATTATCATTCCTTTTCCGCACCTAATGGTGTATAGAGCACTGCATTGGTACACCAATCGCAGCGTATCTTGATCATTTTTATTATATGAAGGTAAGGTGATCAGGTTCAGGTACCAGTCTAGGGACTATGAAATATTCTAGTGTAACAACATCCTTTCAAATATTTCATATCAATCATGTCGGGAATCGAACCCGAGATTTCCTGCATGATAGGCAAAAAAGAGGCCGAACAAAATCATAACAGTAGTAATAAAAGTAATATTAAGCTAAGCTAAGATATTGTGCCGAGAAGCATGCCACCGTCGGCGTCGGCGTCGCGGACTATCCTCTACACTCCTCCAACATCCACACAAATACCTAAATTATGTGGGGCCGATAATTTTGGGCCTTTTGGATTACCCGAAATGCAAAAAATATACAAAAAAATATTTTATACTACTTTGGTCCTCAACCAGAGCTTAAAATTTTTTGAAAAAGTCAATTTTTTGCGCAAACCGGCTGTCATTTTGTATTTAAGTAAGAAAATCAGTCCTTATCAAATAAGAATCTAAGGGCGTGAGTTGCTCTTTATTTTGTAATAAATGTGTAGGATTGTTGTAATAAGCGATTGTTTTCGTCAATATTAGCCAGGCGCTTAACGGAATCAGTTCAGTTATTTTGGTATAACAGGCCTAAATTATCCTAAACAAATTATTTAAACAGTACGTTTCTATGTTTTTTTTTTAAATGTCTGAACTTCAGGATATTCAAATTTTTGAGGTTACACGATGTTACATCACTGCAAGTAAAGAAATTTTGTAGCACATCCTTTTAAGAGATAAGCAGAATCAATGCAATTTTATTACTTTAAATAACATATCCCATATGCTCTCCGTTTTGTTGCAAATACTTTTCCAATCGAGACCCTGTATTGGCAACAACTCGCTCGCAGAGATCTGGGCTCATTAATTCAATCTGACGTCACGTCGGATATGTTCCTGTAGGGCACTTATTGTAAAAGGCAAATAACTGTACGTGTGAGATTTTTGTATTTATCTTATTTTATTGATATGAAACAAACATTAAATGAAACCAATGATTTCAAATTATGTGGGTACGCAGTGTTAAAATATTGTCACAACTTCAACATACTTTGTACCCACAACCGTTTTTCATTCCCATCGCCAGTATCTTTTGAACACCCGCCACAATGAGACCTCGTGTCGTGAATCGCGCGTTTATTTTGTTGAAAGTGTACCGCATCATAGACTTTGTTTTCACCAACGACTAGTGTCCAGCTCTAGATTGGGGGCCTTTCTTAGTGTAAGTGTCGCTTGCAAGTGACCTGTTGGACCACCGCAATTTCCTTAAAAACGAACCAGGTTAGTGGAATCCATTCCTAATCCATCTCATTCGTTGGGGTTGTGACTGATTGACACTGCATACCGCATATCAAGGATATCGACTTATTGTATTAAAATTAAAATACAGTCTACTCTGCTTAATAATATTGTAGAAGCCTTAGGGCTTCGCCTTCCAATATTTCTCGCCCCGCACTCACGTGGAAATTTGTTTCCCCACCAACCAATGACAGAAAGCCTCAAAAATATATTGTTCTGTGTTACTGGAAAAGCCAACCACAGGTCTCAGCTCTGTTAATATTTTTACTTTATGAACCCTTTTCAAAAGATGTCTACTCTGCTAAATAATATTGTAAAAGCCTTAGGGCTTCGCCTTCCAATATTTCTTGCCCCGCACTCACGTGGAAATTTGTTTTCCCACCAACCAATGACAGAAAGCCTCAAAAATATATTGTTCTGTGTTACTGGAAAAACCAACCACAGGTCTCATCTCTGTTAATATTTTTAGTTTATGAACCCTTTTCAAAAGATGTCTGAATATTTATTATTACTAGTTTGGCTGATTTTGCTGATATTCTATTGCATAAATACGTCAAACACACATAGGGTAGAGAGGTTACAATAAATAAAAAATATGCATCCATTGCAGCAAAGTGCAGCGTGAATTATGTGCAAATAATGCTATAAACAATAGATTCCAAGAGACAATACAACACGCGATCTGTCTCAACAATGATTAAGAACCGTAGTATTTCAACTAAACATTCTAGTTCCAATACCAAATGGTTTACAAGCTCTTCTCAAACATCATTTTCCCACCGATAATATTATTTTTGAACTTCATAATTATGTCTTGTTTATTGAAAATGCTTTTTATGGGTAGAATTTCATTTCAATTATTGGTAAGATATCGAAAATAAATAATTTTAAATAGAACCATTATTTATATTCCACAGAGCATTAACTTTTAGTTTAAATAATGTTAAATAGTACCATTATTTTCGTTTCACAAAGCATTAACTTTTAACTTTAATATTTCATTAATCCCAAACTTTCAAAATTTTCTTTCTTTAAAAAACATGCACTCTCCTCGATACAAACTAAAGACATGAACTCTTTTTTCTATTATATTTTTTATTGCCCTTGCATTGTTTTTATGTTTTTTTCATATTTTTTATTTCCTTTTTTAATTACTATAAAAAAACCTTAGAAACTTTTCAATAATACTTTCTTTTCTCTTTATGTTACACAGCAATATTAAAACTGACTTTTTATTTTAGAAGCAAAAACTCATAAACATTTCTTGTATACCTACGAACAGGCCATGCCTTTGTGGGATTTTTTTTTTTACTATTTTTACTGTTAATATGTTTTTCATTTCTATGTAATTATCTTTTATTTCTTAAAACTCTATTTTACCTTTTATGTATACTGTAAAAAAAAAAACGCTTATCAGTTCATGGTTTACCTCTTCGTTCGAATTCTCAATGCTCTTTATTAATACCCATCCACAATTTCTCTTACTTCTCTAACTCATATGGTGTCCATGCGGCTCAACTGTGGAATCATCTCCCATTTACCATCCATTCAACATCTGTATGTTACTACAGTATCTCTGTTTAAATCACGTTTGAAGAAACATCTTTCTGTTCCTCAAACTCTCCTCATTTCCTCTTTTTTCTTCTTCTCATTGAGTATTCGTATTGATTTATGGTAATTTATATGCAAATACAGTTATTTCTGTTTATATATAGTTTATTTTATTTTTTTTCTATTGAATATGTTTTGCAACAAGAGTTTTAAGAATAACACTTTTATTTTATTGGTTGGTTGGAAGAAATTTACATTTGACAATAAGCCCGCCAATGTAGAATTAGCATTATGTACAAAAAGTTAAATGAAAATAATCTTCGCGGTAAAACATTTTAATTAATGTTGGTAAAAAATTGTATTTAACCACACACCGACTTTGTATGTCTACCGATTTCGAGACATACACCCGTCTCTTTGTCAGGACACTCACTACACCAACATGCAAATAACTTCACCCTAGTATACATAGTATTTGCAAAAAAATATACAAACTACATGCAGAGTTAAGGGCGATTCAAACACCACCATTTCCGAACATGCATTAAATAAGGTTAATAATATTTAGCAATATGTGGCAGAATGTGTGGGGGGGGGGGGTTTGGAAAGGTATGGGCTAAGAGGTTGAACGTTACACGATTGGTTAATTTTTAGATGGTGGTCCCTTTAACTCCATACGTAATTAATTTTTTTTCGTAAATACTATGCTTACTAGTGACAGTAAAGGTGAAAGTATATTTTAATATTTGCATATTAGTATGGTGATTGTCGTGACAAAAAGACGGGTTCGTCTCGAAACCGGTAGACATACAAAATCGGTAAGTGGTTTAATACTAATATTGCTAATGTAATGTACGTTTTTGAAATAATAAAAAGCCTTTTTAATATACCCATATTGTTTTTAATAAAATGTTATCAGTGTTCTCGAATGGATTTTTTATTTTTTCACTTGGTTTATCTAGAAAACTTTATTACTTGTTTAAATATCTCCACAAACTACTAGTGGGGTATTCACCGATATCAGCTAACGGCAATTATCGTTAGTATATAAGGAAACTTTAAAAATTTAAAAATATTTATAATATAGTCTAACAAGTATACGTTATTGTATACTCTTGTTTATATTTTAAAAAAAAAAACAAAAATTGAATTTAATCCAGTAAAACTATTTTATTTCTGGTACTTTACCAATAAATAATTATTACACTTAAATTGCAGAGAATGAGAATAATATCACCATGTATTGGTGAAACCCGTGTGCTTTACATTCATTTAAAATAGCATTAAATATTAAGGCATTATAATTGATAAAAATATAAAATGGAAGGAGCAAATAAATAATATTGTAAATAGAATGAGAAAACTTATATATGTATTTATTGGATTAAAAAGTATATTAACCATCAAAAAATGAAGAACTTCAGCCCTACGGGAAATTGGATACAAAAAATGTTTTCTTGCGCGGAGTAAAAATAAGAGCTTTAAATTGTACCTCAAAGTTTCTTGAAAATATACGAAAAAATAATAATAAACATTTTAATAAAAACGCACTACTTTGAATGACGTCACTGGTTCATGTGAATGAACCTATGATCTGAGAGCTATGGAAGATTTCCGGTCTGCTTGTCGCTTCTGGACCAATGGGAAGAACTGAATGAGAATAAGCGGAAATGAACCTCTGACGTTACATGCGGAGTTATTTCAGAAATACAAAACTTTAAAAAATCGTAACGCTGATAATACAATATATAAAAATTGAAAAAAAAAAATTTTGACTTAGTTTAATAGTAGATTCATTTTTAAAAAAATATTTATTTAAATACGTTTTGATAACAATGGCCGTTAAAACCAACACACCTAGAATGAATATAGTACATAGAAGATGAAGTGATCAGTCAAACGCTTCAGGAGCTAATCAGGGATCAGTGAAACATTGCGGTATAAGCCCTCTCCTCGCATAGCTGAAAACCGTTTTTAAGAACGAGAGCTTTTCTATTGGTTTTGCTCATATATAATCGATTTACTTTCACAGGTTTTAATTTAATAAAGTGAATTTTGATTGAATTCAACTCTACTGGTTTTTTCGTCGCTTTCAATAAGTTTTCCAATTTTTATGAAAAGCTTTAGATAGATTTTGTCTGCCTTACGGCCATATTTCAATTTTATAAACGGTGGCAAAAACTTGATTTTATTGTGAAATCTTTTTAATAAAAATCCAATTTAATTATGACATTTTATATAAATGAAATTTATATTTTGAAAAAAATATGTCCATGCTATTATTACATTACATGCTGTAACTTTTTCTTGTTTCCGAAACTGAAGAGACCCATTAAAAGACGACGCTACGCTACGATTGAGGAGATAAAGACGGCACCGAAGGAGGAGCTGAACAAGATCACAAAAAATGATTTTTTGAAGTGCTTCGAGGATTGGAAAAAACGTTGGCACAAGTGTATAATATCTGGTGGAGATTATTTTGAAGGGAACAAAATAGATATTCATGAATAAACAAGTATTTTTTGAAGGAACACAAAATTCGCAACACTTTTTGAACAGACTGCGTACCTATATGATCAAAGTACGCTGCATTATTGTGTACCAATATAGTGTCCTATGGATGTCCTGTCCTCCGGATGCGGTAAAGGAAAGTATAATGGTGTTGATGACCCACAAATTACGAATTATTAATTACACAAACAGTCTTTAATTATCTAAGAGCCTTAATTAGTAATGGCGTAAACCAGATATGCTGTGCACCATAGAAAATATTATCAATAATGTTTACCATTCTACTATTTTAAATAATCATGAAAATGGGGCTTATTTGTAAGGTCCTTTGTAAACCCAAGTTCCTATTCAAGGATTATAATGTCGTCCCAGAGAGTTTTTATACATTGTTTACTTTTACATCCTGAATCCCTTTTTAAAAGGTTCATGAAACACGATACCTGAAATCCTCAAAGGACGTCATCCGCAGGTACTTGGTCAGTGGTCACGCCAGGACATCCGAATATTATAAAAAACATATTTACGTGCAAGTAAGTATAAAGTAATTATTTCTCGACAACACAAAAGTTACTTTCATTCCGTAACTTTGATATAGAATCTTCAAAATGTAAATATATAAGAACAGAACCCTTTTTTTTAAGATACCTTAATTTCGAAACCGGGCCCGTATTACAATAGAAGTTAACAAAGTTATTTCACATTGTAAAAACAATGTTTTTTCATAGATTTTTTTAAGCATCTTTAATTACATGTTACCGAAGTAAATACTTAAAATTCTCATACAAATATACAATACACATTTTTGTACATAAAATACTATCTTACTTAATAAGCGATTCAAGAAAACAGCGTTAACTTCCTATTACAATTTGGGCTTAGGGCCCCG
This sequence comes from Micrasema longulum, assembly GCF_059751315.1. NCBI lineage: Eukaryota > Metazoa > Arthropoda > Insecta > Trichoptera > Brachycentridae > Micrasema > Micrasema longulum. Next base: position 218,360 of record NW_028278562.1, on the reverse strand, counting down.
ATTACAATGAATAGTCAACAGAGTTATCTTCGACTATCTATAAAGAAGAAATATTCCGCTGAGCCTAAAAATAAAAGGATTTAAGAAATTTGACTCGCCATAATGGTGAGTGGGACCCAATGGTAATAGTGGCTACTTTAACTAGTTCTCAAACTAAACATCCATATTTCCTTCTTAAAAGGGTTATTGAAACATAATTATTAACATGGGAGTCAATTTTTATTGACGCTACAAAAAGTATTACGATAGTTAATAACTAGCTTGAAACAAATTTACTCAGTTTCAATCAAGAAAAAAACATTTATTTGCCTTTTCAAATTTCAAACAAAAGTGGCCTTTTACGGAATTTGTCAATTAAAAGACAATTAGTTGATTATGGTTTTATAGTATTAGTTGAATTATAATATTATAGTATTAGTAATAAATCCGATGGTGTACTGTCAGTTCCAGGATGCAGAACTTAGTTCGCACAGAGGCACTCCTTACATTGGTCTAAGATTAAAGACAAAACATTAAATCGCTGGTACAGTTTAAAGTAGGTTTGAGGTCTTGAATTAGCATGGGAGGATCAGATAGACACATTCATTAAAAAAAAAAATGCATAGGTACTGCAAATAAATATTTTTTTCGTAATATCAGCAAACGTAAATTTGGGTTTTCTTTAATTTTTCTTTTTTTTATTTTTTTTTTCTTTTCATGATCATGATATACCACATATATATGCTATAAACTTTTTAATAAATAAAAAAAAAATGGCCCACGCTCAGACGCTGAAGTCTTTGTGGGCATTTTTTCCAATTCATTTTGTAGCTTAATTTCAAGATGTATTTTTCTAAAGTGTGTTTTTGTAATTATATTTCTATGTAAATAATATATGTAGGGAAAAATAAACAAATAAAAAAAATAAAAACATATTCAACAATTTATTTCTTAATTTTGTAATGAATATTTTTTTTATAAATCAGATGTGTTTCGTGCGATTAGAAGAGCTTTAACTCGATATTATTATTAAAGTTCGTATTTAATGAACAACTGAGATTATCTTATCGTGTTCACCTGAAAGGGAACTAATTACGCATTGTCCATTGATGTGCCTAATGTTAAATGCAGATTCCAGATTAATTACACAGATTACGGTCAAATTTCAATTGAAATTGTCGCATCTTGATAATTATCAACATTATGTGTAAACGAGAATGTCATTGGCTGGTTAGTGAATGTAACGCAGTGTGTAAAGTAGCCACTAAAACTAGCATCACATGACATCAATCATAAACCCCTTAAATACCTAAACTTCTATATTTTATTTTCTTAATTAAACGTACCTATGCAAAAAGCAGACCACCATAGAAAAGTTAAACAGAGATAATAGCGCTTTTGTAAAAAGAGTGAGTAATCAAATTTACCCAATGGTTGAGATGTTTTTTTACTTTGGCAAATAATAAATAATGCATGCATTCGTTTTTTATAATAATAAAAAAAAAAGTCATACGTTTGTTCAGATTAAATGATTTCAATGTTAGCTAAATATTGAATGTAACCTCATACAAACTCTGAATGTATAAGGTGACATTTATTTTCATGAAATTTTGACATCGTGAAACTTTCAGAAGGTGATTGTTACAGTTTTTTGTATGAGAATGGCCTTGCGGTTTTAAACAGAATATAGAATTGCCCTTCCTAAATTTGATAATACCAATATCTATTTTTTTTTCAAAGTTATGGACGGGCTGCTTTCTGCTTAATTACATTCAATTGCACTCCATCTCCATTGTAAGATTTAAATAGTTATAACTCCTAATCGAGTATTCGTCTACAAATATTTATACAAACTCAAAATATTTTATTTTTTAAAAAATAAATTAAACGATTAAATTTGATTAGTATTTTAAATCAAAATTATTGACTTTGGCGTTTAAAAGATAAATTTCTACAAATAGTATAAGTATTTTTCTTTTTTTTCTAGATCCATCAATTGTTATGAACGCTATCTTCATCTGTACATATCGAGACGGTACACTAAACTTCTGTACTATCTCTATCTACCTCAGTATATTCTACCGACTCCGTATATAATCGAATCCAACCAATGAATGACCCCGAAAACTTAGTCCGCATTCCTTACTTCATTAAAATTTAAAATTGTTTTCACTTCTAATTTAAATAGGTTTCTGTGTTAAAAAGTGCCAACTTCAAAGCGATTATATATTCCAATAAATCCCAATTCAAGCAAAAAATGCTAATTTAAACATCATTTTAATATTACTTTCGACAATTACTAATACGGTATGCTTAACGAACGTCTGTATTTATCTACCGAGCAATTACAAAGCCGGCTCCTGTAACGTCTCAATACATACACTTCGGAAAACAGAAAAATAGATAGAAAAAATATAATAATATAATTATTTTTTTATAGTGGCAAAATTTTACGCCTTGATACTTTTATATGTTGATTTATTAATAGAGCAGAATCTAAACACATTATCTGTGCATATGGGCGTTTGTTTTCAAAACTAACGGTTATTTCAGAATTCAATTCGGATTACCTAAAATTACCCTATACTGTGCCCACATTTGTTTGCACTCTAACCTTTTGGCTTCAAACAAGGGATAGTCATGTTTTATATTATGAATAATGTTCTGAAAAATAAATCCATCGCAAGGACAGTAATTATTACATTTTTTAAATATATTGATGGATCATTTATTTACTTACGTAGTTAAATTTTTTGAAATAATATGTTTTTTTACATGCAGGTACGATAAAAGTAAAATAAAAAATTTAGAAACAAAGCTAGTACAATAGAAAAAAAAACTGTTTGGTTTATTTTAGTGATTGTTTAAAGCGAGTAAAACGTACACCAAGGAAGTCAAAACCCTGTATATTAAGTAAAATAGTATTTTATGTACGAAACTTTGTATGGTGTATTTGTATGAGAATTGTTAGTTCCTACTTTGGTAACATGTTATTAAACATGCTTAAAAAATATATTTAAAACATTGATTTTACATTGTGAATTTTTTTTTATGTTTGAAGCATTTACTTTGTGGAACATTATCATTTAATTTATAAAAATAAAATTACTTTTTTTTATCAAAACTATGCGGCATCGGGACAGCGGTGCATGCAACCCATAGTTTGTGCTGTGCTGATAAAGGAACAGCACATTATTATTTCGCAACCAGCGAATCGGAAAATTGAATGTCATTTATTAAATAACGATGCCAAGTCAATTGAGCCATTTGGTAATGTTATGAACATACTTTTTGAAAGCGCCATGACCCGACAGCATTTGTGTTTACTCGTAAGTCCGTCGAAAGTATCTAATATTTGTTCTATTTTGAGTGTATTTATTTTAAAGAAAACTTTTTATTTTTTTATTTTCCATATGAACACCTCACTGAGCATCACCCGTTTCGAGACATTCATTTACATTTTTAGAATATTATGTTCTAGAACATAAAAAATAAATATAATATAATAAATAACACTGTATGGATATAAACATCAAATGTAAATAGCAGACATGCAACAATAATTCGGAGTTCAAATATACTACGGTTTTGGTGGGGTGACCATTTTAAGGCAGTTCTCGGGATCCAAATCCAGAAGCCATTTATTAACAAATAATTTAAATTTCTGTATCTTTGTATTAAATTTTAAGGCAAGAGGTAGTGTATTGTAAATTTTGGGAGCAAGATACTTGTGACTCCTCTGACCAAACGATGTTGTTATTTTAGGTGGCACGAATAGTTGTCTCTTTTTTTAGCATGTTTCATATATTATATTATGTTTACTCCCACCATTTTCATGTGTGTGAACGAGAAGTTTTCTAGTGTACAGTTGCCTGACATTCACAACACCTACTCGTCCAAACACCTCCGTTGTGGGTATTCTGATAGGGACCCCGAGCAGAGCCTTGAGAATATTTGTGAACATTCCAAGGTATGCATAGCAATTTTGGTAACTCTACCCCAAGCAATTATTCTATAATCTATAATTTGATTTGAAGGTTTTTTGTCGAAAAATAAATGCGTGATGACACGAGTACTGGTTGTTTTTACTAAAGCTGACGAGTTCGCAAAACTCACACAAACGCATTTAAAATCTACAGGATGTTGATTTAAAAAACGCACTTTCAGCATTTTCCATTGAGTTTTTTTTTTAAAAGTTTTTGCAAATATCTCAGTAACTCTTTCAATTGATATTTCTAAGTTTGTTTTTCAAACCCTCATATATTGTAAACATGCTAGAAAAACTGACCAAGTCAAATTTTTTCAATTTTGCGATTTTTTATATTATTGTTATTTTTTTATGTTTTTGAATTTCGAAATAGAGCGCACAAACATGTTCTTATGTGTGCTCTAAGGCCGTAACACACGGCGTATTTTAAACGCGCAGACGACGCGCAGAGGACTCGCGTGTATGCGCGCTTCAAACGAAATTCGAATATTAATGCAAATGCAACAATCAGCATCTTCGGCGTTGAAAACGCGCATTCCTAACATGCACGTCGTCTGCGCGTTAAAAATACGCCGCGTGCTTACGGCTTTACATCTCAAAACTTTTTTTTACAAAATTGAAATTTGTATATTGATTGTTCAGCGAGTGTAAGAGAAAATGAAGGATTCACATATTGGTTTGTGATCTCAAAAGGCGTGAAACAAGGATGTGTAATGTCACCATGGTTGTTTAATCTATACATGGACAACTGTATGAAAGGGATAGAATCTATGGGTATTGTAGCAAAAATTAATAATTTTTCATTAATCTGCTTGTTGTATGCTGATGATGCAGTTTTGTAAGCAAGTAGCAAGGATGATCTGCAACAAATAGTTTCTAGAATGTATGATGTATGCCTGGAGAGCGAAGTCAAAAGAGATGGTATTTGAAAAGGGAAGTGAGGTTATCGACTGCATAATAAATGTAAACAACGAATATCTTAGACAAGGAGAAAAATTTGTGTATTTGGGAAGTAGGTTTTCAAGAGATGGAAGATTAGAAAAAGATGTTGAAATGAGAGTGAATGCGGGCAACAAAATAAACGGAGCACTAAGCACAGTAATTCTTATAAAAAAGTGTCAATCGAAGGTAAACTGGCAGTGCACAACGGAGTTTTAGTCCCAACACTTTATGTATGGAAGTGAAACATAAAACTGGCAGAGAAAAGGTAAAAGCCGAGTGAACGCTGTTGAAATGGGATCTCTTAGACGAATGTGTGGGAAATCAATGTATGACATGGTTACGAATGATAAAATCAGGCGAGAGTGTAAATCCGAGTCAAGTATAATTAATAAGAATTAGAAACTCTTGAAACGGTTTGGGCATGTAGAACGAATGAACGACAAAAGAATGGTAAAACAAGTATATATGGCAAAAATGATCGGCAACGTTAGACGAGGACGACCAAGGAAGACGTGGCATGATCAGATAAACCAAAATCTTAAGTCTGGTCATGTCAAAAGCAGACAGAACCGAAGGGCATGTATGACAAGATGTATGAATGTGGAAGAAGCTAGGAATATATGCCAGGATAGACGTGTGTGGTGGTCCATTCTCTCTGTCTACCTCTTTGGGGAAATGGCGTGATGGTAGTAGTAGTAGTAATAGTATATTGATCAAGTTAATCTATGAACGTTTGTCACAGGAAATATTGACAAAATCAAAACACTTCCATAATGACAAAATACATAATTAATGATTTGTCTTTCTTCGTCAAGCAAAAGAAACTTTAAATCAAAAGTGGACAATCTAGCAAAACTATAAGTTTGTGCCCATTTTAACACTTCAATTTTGATTTGCCAAAAAACAAAAATTGTGACTTAGTCAGTTTCCTTCGTATACTCACTTTACGTATGGAGAGTGTGAGACTAATGATGATGTAGATTATTTGAGTCAATTAATTTCTCTTGTCTAAGTTTGACCATCACATAACGTAAGCTGAAAAGATCACTCTAACCTTCTCCCAGATTATTGAGTGAAGGGGTCTCGATGTTTGTCGCAATTCGCCCCAGAATTTGACCTCTCACACAGAAGAGGATCTTAAAATGTGTTATTTATTCACGCATAGAATATGCTGGAGGCTCTTCCGGATATCCTGTAAAACGAGAAGGATTTACGATCCTTGCTCCGTTAAGACGGTCGTGGCTTTAAGCGAGGATTTTTTATCGGGATCAAAATCACAGCCTTAAAGATTTTTTGATATTCGGTCTACTAGGGTTAGGATGACATTACGACTTACATTTTGTGCTTACAAATTTCTTTATTTTTTATCTCAAATAAACATAAGAACATGATCTGATTCATCAACAATATTTAAATATATCCAATTATTAAAAAAAAACAAGGCTCCGTTACACTCCTTATCGATTTATTAAGGTCAAAATTTATTTCAACAGAGAGGATAAACATTTTCAATATGAGAATACTGAGTTTGGTTTAAGTTGTTCCTTTTTACACTGTGTTACATTTTCATTTCTGCCAGTGAAATAATTCTGCAGAACAAATCTCACCCCCGTCGATAAATGTAAAGGCTCTTTTTTTTAAAAAAAAAATATTAATAAATCTTATACAAGGTACATGCTTTTTTTAAATTCTATGCAAATCTACTTATATACATCTAGTAAATGTTATCACTGTAACTCTCCAAAAAAAGAGACTAACTCTTGTGCTTGGAGAGTGACTTACACTGTTGTAGTTGTTTATTTGTAAGAGTTTATATAATTTTGAATATACGAGTACTTTCAAAAAGTCAACAGTTGGTAGGGTTGAATAAATGTGGATGTTTAAACATGGGCAGAATGGTAAATCTTACACTGTTAGTCAACTGGCCAATGACAGGTTATAAGCCCTGTAAATGACTAGACTTCCACATTGCCTTCTCAAAAAGTTTTTTTCCTCTCTGTTGCAATTAGTTTTAATTATTTTATTCATTTATTGATTTAACTTTTTGTAAACAATTTTAATTGTACGTTAGCAGGCTTATTGCCAGGTGGCAATTTCTTCCAACCAACCAATAAAATTAAAATTTTATTTTTATAATTCAAGTTACAAAACATATTCAATTGAAAAAAATAAAAAAACTGAAGATATATAAAAATAGAAATAAATATATTTTTGTATGAATTATCTTAAATCAATACCATTACTCAATGGGTAAAGGAAAAAAAGAGGAAACAGCAAAGGAGAACAGATTAAAGAAAAAAAGGGAGATGTTTCTTTAGACGTGATTTAAACAGAGATACTGTAGTAACATCTTTGATGGTGGATGGGATATGATTTCACAGTCAAGCCGCATAATCGGTTTTGACTAAATATACAAAGGTGTAATGTAAATTCACAATTTTTATCGAAACATACTACAACAAAAATATACACCATATTTTAGGGAATATGGAAGTTTCGTTAATTATAGGACTTACAATCTGTCATTTACTATTTTAAGTGATCCTTTCAAACACTGTCTCGTATTTACCATTTTGTGTATGTTCGAACACTCATGTCCATTTTATTGCAAAATACGTTACACAGTTACTTTAAACAGTCAATCATAATGTCAGTTTGTTTTTTGTTAATTAGGAATAAGGATAAATCATTAGTTTATTTTGTAGATACATTTTGTACGTTAAAAAATTAACCACGAGTCACATAAAACAAAATGTTCAGATTACAGAAACATATTGTGATTTTTCGACTTTCAAAACATTTGGACCAAACGAGACAATTTCAATCTGTAATTTACTTTCGATGTATTTAGTATTGTAGATGTTTTTCTAATAAAACAAAGTAAACCTCGTTTTTTTTATTTGTTTTTTTTTTTTTTTTTATATTTATATTTCGTTTGCACAACAACAGGCCAGGAGGCCCAATTACAGTGGTGAATTTCACCACAGAATTTCAACTATAAAATATGTATTATTAATATTTAAAGCATTGACTTTGTGGTCAAACATTTTAATAAATGATGTTAAATATTTGTATACAACCACTTACCGATTTTTCTATGTCTACCGGTTTCGAGACGTACCCGTCTTTTTGTCAGGACACCAATAAACCAACATGCAAAACCCACTATACACCTTTACCATAGTTGTTGCACAAAAATAAAAAAACAACACGACATGCATTTTAATAAGCACATGCACTGATAAGGACAAACATGCACTGATTAAATTATGAAAATATTATTTTTTTGAGAATTTATGAAAAAAATAGTGGGGATGGAGGGAGGGGGTAATTTTAATAGGTTTAATATGGTGACCATTACAGACTATATTGGACAAAGGAACATTATTTTTTAAAGCTTTCCTAATATAAAATATTTCCATATTATTTACTTTTAACCCTTTATTTTGATATTCGTGTTAAGGAACGTATGAGGTGTCTTCACAAAAGTAATTTCTCTGAATTCGCAAATCACCTAATCAATTTAAAGCATGACTTTAATAAAAATACAGGACTTAAAATCTTACACACAAATAATAAGACCGAGTTTTATCCTCTAAGATACAAAATCAATTGTAATTTGCAAATTAAAATATGTATACAAACTAAACGAAATTAAAATTTCTTTAAATTGTGTTTTTTTTTTAAATCTATGTTGTTTATATACTCATCTTCATTTTTTATACCAACTTTACTTCTTAACACTGTTCTATCTTTTGTTGCTTTATATTGTATTTTTTAAATTTAATGTTGTTCATATACTTATATTTTGTAAAACTTTCATGTTTGTAAAAGCCTTATGGGCGTGAAAAAATAATAGAATATAAAAGATAAAAAATAAAATGAAATGCCTCCATCTCCATAATATAATAAAGATAATCAAGCAATGTTTTTTTAATTTGAATTTTCGTTTTTGAATCATGTCGTCCCGTGGCTAGTGTTTCGGACGGTCCGTGGTTCGAATCTCACTCAACATTGACTTGATTCCCACTTTTAAATAGTGAGTTATTTACAATTCGTTGAAAAAGGCCCTCAAATTTAAAAAATGTCTACTCACCCTTATCTCTTCGGGTAAATCAAGGTTTATTTATTTTATTGTATACTTCATTAAAATTGTAAAGCTAATTTTTTTCTTTTTACATATGCCTTAAAATACATATTTTGTTATACTCGTATTCATAAACGTAGGAATATCAAATAAATAAATAAAAAATTTCGTATTGTTGTAATTTCAATCAGTTTGTATTTATTATCGAAATGGTGAAATCTAGTACTTGACCACAAGCATCTATGTATACATACTCAAAATGTTGTCTCTTTAAAAATATAAATATTTTTTAACAATATTTTGAGTTTGTTAAAATGGCCACGTAAACCAACCAATGACAGGTCATAAGTCCTGTAAATGCCTAGATTTCTATATTCTCTTCTCTGAAATATTCTTTATCTCTGTTGTTATTTGTAAATATTAAAATATTATTGGCTTATTTCAAGTTAAATTAATTACTTCTTAATCAGTTCTATTTTTGTCTCCTTTTATCACATTTTTCCTCTTAAAATTCTAGTATAAATTTAAGAAATCACTAAGATAGACCAGATATTGTCTTGAGGTTGTAATTATTATTTATTTGTCTGTCTCAGGCTTAATTTTATTTTATTTCAACTGTACCTGTATGCATAATAAGGAAATGTATTGTAGTGCCATTGTTGAGTAGAGAGTCTGTAAATAAATAAATAATTTTTGTACATACACACTTTTTCAGTTCTACACAGTATCTTTTTTATTTCATTTTCTTTTTGTCATTCTTAAACAAAAATCGCCCGTTTTATTATCTATACGATTATAAGCCCGCCTAAGTTCAAACATTTTTGTTCTAAAAATCAAATAAATAAATTAACCTCGATGTACACTATTGTGCAGGGTATTTTTTGAAGCACATATCAACTTATGTTTTATTGTTTAAATATAAAAACAAAATTTATTTAATTATTTTGCCAACAAATTATTCAAAACTACACATTTTAATTTAAGGTTTTTTTTTCACCTTGTTTCTGCTTCTCAGATCTAAATTTAAATCGTTTCGTAAAAGGATTCTTTCAAAGGACGTCTTAAGACTGACGCGATTGTTTCGTTCCACTGCATTGCTCCTTGAAGCGAATCTTGCAGCAATAAGCTGAATGATTTCACTTCATTTACGTTCGAGTCTAGAAACCGTCGGAGTGAATCTCGAAAAGATTACCAGCGCGCTGTTGGCGTCGCGACGCTGTCTTCGTCAAATCGACGTCTAATCGAGGAGACAAAATCAAGTAAAGCATGATACATAATAATAAAATCACTTAACTGTATCCGACTGGAATGAAGAATACAGTTCTGTGAGAGAAACAAAATCGAAACATAGGACAAGTGTTTTTTAATCAATGTCTACTATGGTGAGAATCTGAAAAATTATACCGAATAACAATTTGTCATTAAAAGATAGTCAATAATTGTATTTAATAATTGCATTTAAAGAGTTAGACTCATCATTATGTTAGAAAAATTATTAAGATACACTGAGATTGATGTTTCAATAGTGAGCTCTAGGCACCATAATGTGCAGAAAAATGAATGATGATGATGAAATATTTGTATTTAGTTTTAACAAAAGTTGCCCTTTTTTTTTCAAAATTTAAAACGGAGTGGTAAAGGTCATTATTGAAAGGGTACTTTGCAAGTACCCTTTAAATGACCTTTACCACTCTTGACTTAATGAAGCTCAGCCAAAATAAAGTATCACTAGAGTCCGCCCAGGGCACTGCAGATTAAACAAACACTTTGCTGGAATGAACCTTTCCGAAACTTCTAGATGTAGGTTCTGCAGTGCAGATGAGCAAACACCTACACACATTATATGTGAATGTGATGATTTACATCATAGAAGGAGCCTCATCCTCGGGGGAGAACTGGTTAACCTGAAGATGTTAAAGAGCTTGCCCCCTACCCAAAAACCCGATACTTTACGGATATGGGCTTGGAGGGGGAGATTAAGAAAAATGTAAACTCTTGACTTCCACACTAGCCAGATTTGTATAGACCTGGGCTTGGAAAGCGAGAACTATTCACGGAGACCCGTCACAATAAATCTTCACAGGTCGTAGTGACGTCAAGAGCTTACATAGCACTGACTCCTACCACTCAAAATAAGAATAAGGAAATAAATATATGTCATTTTAAAAAAAATGTTTAGCTCTGCAAGATATTTTTTTTGCTTTGACTTGATATAACATATTATTGTACTTAATTTATTATTTTATTTTATTAACATAAACGGCAAATCTGCTTTTTACAAAAATGTATAATTCTTACATATTTGGCTTAGTATTTTTATTTTTTTTAAAACATAAATTTCCTTAAACTCGAGATTTATTAAAAAAATTAAAAATAAAAATTATACAAGATTTATATTTAAAAAAATTACCTAAAAAATAAACAGCCTATTCAGTAGAAAGTTTCAACAATTCAAAAATAAATGTAAAAAACTAAATTAAATAATAAAACATTCTAAAGTAATACAACAAGAAAATCACAACTACTGTTTCATACAACTGGGTAAAGTGAACAAAAAACTCTATTTATTATGATATACATGAATAAATAAATATAATTACCATTCACCATCTATGAAAAAGTTCAAAAGGTTTGTTCTATAGGAACAATACCCTACACTAAATATATCAGATACGTGGGAATAACTATTGCCGAGCTCATGAAGTCTGTTCAATACGGCATCACAAGTATACACCGTTCGTGAATTGTTGCTACAAAACGTTGGCACCTGTCTAGTCATTCTTCTAGGCACCCTGTATTTTATTACAAACCTTTAAAATGGAATGATAAATACACGAAAGTGAGAACTTTCGACGCTTTTTGTTTGCGTTCAGGTGGGGACAAGTTTATTATTTAAAGTTAGTTAAAACTTTTATGATGACTGGATTTAAACCCATAAAGATTTATTAGGACCAATTTTTTTATATCAGAGAAGGAAAGAGCATATGAAAGTCGACAAGTTATAGGCCTTTTGACCAGTCATTAGCTAGTTTTAGTGGCCATTTTACTTAATTTGTAATATTTACTACTCTGCCTATGTTTGAACTTCCATATTTCTTGAATTCTTCCAACTGTTAGTTTTTGTGATGTCGAAGAGCTGAAACCTTATTTGATGCGGGTGAAATTCGTCGAACTAAATTATTACACATTCGTACTAGGCAAGGTTTAAAAACATGTTTCAATTTATACACTTCTTCTTGGACAAGTTAGTTTAAAGTAGCAAGTCAAGTCTCGCGAAAGTACAGATTTTTATTTGCCCTTATTTTGAATGTTCTCCATCTTTGTTGATATATTGTAAAATATCAATTGTCTTTTGTGTTCCGATTATGCTGTGTTTCTTGCTAACAACAAAGAAGAGCCAATTTTTTTGGTAACAAAGGTCTATGATGTATGCGAGGGAAGCGATCTGCTGATGAATGTCGATAAAACTAATGGAATGGTTTTTGAAGGAAATAAAAGTATGACTAAATGTGAAATCACTGTGAATGGGGTTAAACTGAAATAGGTGAAGGAATAAGTGAAAAAAAATTTTGTTAACTAGGGATGAAATGACTGAGAAAAATATTTAAAGGAGAGTTAGTGCCGGGAACAGAGTGAACGGTGCATCTGAATCAACCTTGGCAAAAAAATTGTCGCAAGAGGCAAAATCAGCAGTTCACAATAGAGTCCTGTTGCTGACCCTGATGCATGGGAGCAAAGTATTGACTAGAAAAAACAGGGATAAAAGTAAGCTAAATGTTTTCGAAATGTGATTTCTCAGGTGAATGTGTGGTAAACTATGTACGATAGATGCACAAATGTCGAGATCCGTTATTTATGTAAGGCAGAGATAAGCATTATCGATAAAATCGAGAAAAGAGCTCAGCGTTGGTTTGGACATGTAGAGCAAAATAACGGCTGAAAGATTTTACAATGCAAATATTAATGTATGCAGAAACAAAAAAGACCAAAAAAGATCACAAAGGACATGGTATGAATAAATCTTACAAATACTTGAAGACGGATAAGTCAAAAGTCATGAAAAGATATATGAATGTAGAAGAAATAAGATTTGTATGCAAAAATAGAGTGATATGGCGTTTAATCTACTCTGCCTATCCTTACGAGGAAATGGCGTGATGGTGTGTAGTTACTGTTTTTCACTTTCTACGGGGCGAAGTCTACTCCTTGTATGGAAACATTTGGACAAACTCAAAATGTTTTTTTTTCAATTAATCTCATTTCCAATCGAGTAACATTTGACATATTATATTCATGAACAATTTATTACTTTTTTGGCTATTTGAACGCCGTTAACGATACGTGTTTCAAATAAATGTTTGAACTGTAAATGCCATGTTTTAATTATTTAGAATCGAAAGCACGTTATATTGTGAGCAGATGATCGTAAATCATATGCTGTTTCAAGTCATTGCACATGTAGGAATAATAAGCAGTATTATGCATTCAATACTGTTTTTGGTGGTCGATATAAATTACAATTCTGTCAAATGGAATCATGTTATTTAGCTTGATTAATATCAAGTGATATTGCTGGCAAATTACTAAAATAGACAGTAACTTGCACATAATTTTGTCAAATGCGAAGTTATGTATTTTCTATAAAAACTATCTAAGCTGAAAAATAAACTATTTTTCCTTATGAATATTCCATGTTATAAAATCACTTCATCTAAAATGAAAAAAATGTAAATAAACTATATTGGTTAAAATATTCTGAGATGCGGATTCAACGAAAACAGGTGACAATTAAAACAACATGGCGACGCGTCAAATATGAAGTCCTGAAAAAATGATATACGGGTCCGTTTCTTCAATGATCTTTAATTTCCCCGTTCAAGTCCTGGATTATCTGGTTGGAATTTGTACGAGGTTCATCAGTGAATGTTCCAGCACTAAGCCATGACCTCGACGTCAGCAGCTTCTCGGAAGACATCGGAAAATTAAAACGGTGCCATGTAATTTACGCGTTGGATAAAGATTCCCAGTCGTGATCTCTTCAAATGAATCCATCTGATTACCACACCAGCGTGGTTTGTGTAGCAATTTTACTTTGAAATAATGGTCAAAATATATTTTAGAATATGAGAATTCTGTATTAGTTAAAAATATAAATAAAATAATCCAAAATACAAAAGTACAAAAAGAATTCGCTCTGTAAATTTCAACCAAAAGCTAATATAAAGTGAAAAGACAGTGGATCTTGATGCATAAAATATATAAAAGTGACTTAAGCTAGGGTTTCCTAGGACAGCGGTGCCCGTATCTTAACGGCCGTAGTGAACGGTGATGCGGTGGACAGCCGTCGTAGTGGTGACTAGAGAGTGGTTTTATTTTTTAACTGTGTTATCAACACTATTTTTATAGGAAACCACTCTCTAGTCACCATTACGACGGCTGTCAACCGCATTAATGTTCACTACGGCCGTTAAAATACGGGCACCGCTGTCCTAGGAAACCCGAGCTTTACACCATAAGGCAGCCCCGTTTTGAAAATTTGATCAGCAAGCGGACCGTTTTGTCATGACTGACAGAAAAGCTTAGATTCGCTGATTCGTAGACAGGTATTTGGCATAGAAAACAAAATCCGAAGATTGGTCGCCTGCTTATATTATCTGCGGCGGTCATAATGTGATCGTTACTACTAAAGAAGTAAAGAAGTCTTCTAAATACTCAATTTTTTTCAATACGTAAATATCCTACGCGTTATTTTCTGCGTCTGGTTGGTTAAAAAAAAAAGTACTGAGTATTTAACGCAGAATTAAACGTGTAATCCTCAACAAGTGTTTTTGACTAGATACATAGCTATTTTACCTATGAGCAGCCATCAAGTCGAAAACCTCATGCAGGGTTCTGGTTCTTTATGTTTCTTACCGACACTGTCATAATATCTGTAGTTTGGTTCTAAAAAGGCTATAGTCGTCAATCATAACACTACGGTAGAGTAATTTTGCAGCTTTTTTGTGACGTTTCAATAAACAGTTTGAAACTATTTTAATTTTAAAAACACCTACCACGTATAAAATACATAAATTCACTAAAAAAGTTATATTTAGAACACCGTTTACTTTTTACACTGTCCAATTATAAAATAAAGGGGTTTAAAAATAAATGTTATATTCGTTATTTAAAAATAAATGTTTACTTCAAATCTATAAAAACAACATAAATAGTAATGTTTCTATCTTTCTAAAAAGTAAAATCCTAGAACACCTAGTGACCTAGAACAACTTGTAACATCTTAATTCCAAAATTAAAAACAATTACAATACAACATCATTATACTTACAGAGGAATATTTTTATTTAATGAAATGAATAAAGGAAATAAAAATTGTAGTCCGAAAACAGCGAATTTAAGAAAGAAGTGAAAAACTAGATTTATATTTTTTTTTGTATAGTGCTGATTGAAAACATAGTTTTTTTTTGTTTTTTGTTATATTAGTTATACTAAAAATATTTGCTAATTAAAAATAAAATAAACAAATCATTGCAAGACGTCACTCTCCATTATATTATCTTCATTCGTTTTCCGCACTTAATTGTGCATAGGGCACTGCATTGGTACACCAACCGCAGCGTATCTCAATCATTTTTGTTACATGAAGGAAACTGGGAAAGGGAAAGAACTCCCCATTATATACACAAAAATTTATTTTTTCTTTTTCGTAATGGGCAACGTTAATGTAAATACTCATATTTGTATTCAATTTATATGAAAATTGTAGTTGGTTCGTTTACATTTATAATTTTAATGCAAAAAAATTGGTATGTGTATATAATTATTTTAAATATTTGCTTTTTCTAAAAGACATCAAATCTCTACAAAATGTTGGCTAGGAAAAAAATCCGACATTGGTCCTTTTCGACCCAAAAAACAGATGTACTCGTACGAGTCCACCCTTATATACACATGTGTGTGTAAGGTCCAATTAATGCATATTAGAAACATCGATAATGACCCAGTAAACGTTTTTTTAAAACGAAAATCCTTAAAATGTTTTTTTATGTTGTTATACGAAAATCATGACGAATTTGACATAATTTTATCAGCAATACAAAACAACACCATTCGAGGTACTATACACATGACCTCAACAAAAGAACTAAACAAAATAAAACAAAAACTCTTCAGATAAGACACTTAAAACAAATTCAAGAATTGGTAACAAAAGAGCAGACAGGCATACAATGACAAAAGGACCTAGGCATATAATACAAGAATACCCAAATGTTTTCATGCTTGAAGTTGAAGAACCAAGGAACGGTTATCAAGATTGCAAACTAATGACTTGAAAAACATAACAATTTTGTGTACGAGAAATACAAATATCGAAATACCTAAAATCCTATTATTTTTTGATCATTTCGTTCGAGGCGCATTTTTAGCCGAAATTAAAATCAATCAAACTGCGAAAAAATTACAAAAGTTTTGAAACACGTCATAATTTTATTTTTTGCAGCAAATAATGTAAAGCGTACCGTATCGATATATTAATTACCGCGTATTTACATTTAAAAAAATTGTCACATGACATGATACCTATGACGCTTCACTCACACATGGAAAGCTTCGGGTTTGATTCCCAGGGCGAACATTTTTTTTCCTCAAGTCTGGGTATTCTGATTGAAATGTTTATTAAAGCCTATAAGACCCATTTCATTAGGCCGAGAGGACAGATTCATTTAGGCCTAAAGGGCCCAACTTATTAGCATATTACAGTCACCAACAGCTGACTTCTATTATTTTAAATCACAGAATTTTTACTATTAAATTTCAATCGCTTTAAAAACCAACTTTCTGACGATGTATTTAATATTTTTTTAATTTGTGAGGTTCGGGTAGCATTATTTTGAGTGAGTGAGAATACCTTAAATAAGGGATATTGTAATGAAACCAACTGGTCCAAGAAAAAGTTTAAAAATTGAAAAATTGTTTTTAAGCGTTGCTTAGTATGAAAAATAATTTAGTCAGATGAATCTCTTCACAACAATAAAGGTTTTAGCTCTTTTACTTCACTAAATTGAAGAAATATGAATGTTCAAACATGGGCAAAATGGTGAATGTTGCACCGTGTGTAAAATAGCCACATAAACCAGCTAATGACAGGTCATAAGCCCTGTAAATGCCTAGACTTCCATATTCCCTTATTTAAGGTATTCTCCCTCCTTGTTGTAATTTTTTTTAAATTACTAGTACTTAAACAGATATTTTTTTCTTCAAAACACTCAGTTTACCCTGAAGATGGCTGCTGCAATGGTAGCCGAAACGTCAGAGAAAATCCAACACAGACGGTATCACCCAAAAAGAAACATATTGATAACTAGTGAATGTCTAGATATCTAGCCCTCCCACGTATAATGTCGTAACATACAAAATGACGATTTAAAGTTTTTCATGTATTTAGTCTATAAATATATGTTTAGTTCTAACGAAAAAAAATATAGCAATCAGGTACGTTTTTTTTGGAACGCATATTATCGTAACTCATATTTTTTTTGTAAGTTTACTATTTTTTTTTATATTTGCACCACAACAGGCCAGGATACACAATAACAGTTGTAAACAATATCACAGAACACCCAGGCATGAGAGAAATTTATTTTTATTATTTGTTTTCTCCGAAGGCCGCCGAATATTGTTGTATGAACTATAGATGATTTTCGCGGGACGAAAGAGATGGCCGTAAGCGGCTTAGTGTCAATTACGATTGTATCCTCCGGACTAGATGGACGTCCGCCGCGTGCTTTTTTTTTTATTTTTAAATAATATATTTTTAAGTATTTTTTCCCAAATTAATCCCGCTTATGCAAAAATAAAATAGTTAACCTAACAAGAGCACAAGACTGTTTATAAACTTTTATTTACACAACGTACAATTGAAACTTCAACACAGGTTCGTCGTTTAATTACCGATACCCATATTTGCATGAAATACAGAAAAATATAAAAAAAAAACGAACCAGTTTACTGTATTATATTTGGTTAATTTGGATACTGATACTAAATGTCATAAAATATTATTTATATAATATTAAACCACTTACTGATTTTTCCATGTCTTCCGGTTTCAAGACGTACCCGTCTCTTTGTCAGGGCACCAATTAAACCAACATGCAAACCAACATGCAAAACCCGCTATACATCTTAACCATAGTTGTTGCAAAAAATATAATATCAACACGACATGCATTTTAATAAGCACGTGCACTGATTAAATTGTGACAATATTCTATGTTGTTTGAGCAATATTTGAAAAGAGGTAGAAGGGGTGGAGACATAAAAAAGTCCGTAAGTGGTTATTTACAAATATTGAATAAAATTAAGTAAAAATTTTGACCACAAAGGTAATTCTTTAAGTATTTGTAATGTGAATACTTATATTTTATTTTTATTTTATTCTACAGAATAACAAAGTATATTATATTCAGTGTTTCTTGCTCTTATGTACATCGTCTTTGGGTATCAAATAATTATCGTATGTTTCATATAATTTTTTTATTCAAGTAATCCCAGTGTATAAAATCGTAAGTCATTAATACGATATTTTGCTTCCCGTATTTTACGAAGCATAATACCGTTTGTACATTTTTACAAAAACCACAAAGTACTTTGTAAAATAATATGAAAATAGGTAAAAAAAATAATATATGTACAAAATTGTTTTTTTAAATCGGTCTATATTTAGAATTATACAGGACAAAAATATCTTTGAATCCTTTTCTGTAAAGTTGCATTTTGTGTGTCATCTGTTTATATATACAGAGTTTTCTAATAAGAGGTTTCATTTTGAATAGCCCGTTATTTGGGCAGCCGTCATCTTTTGACATTTGACAAGTTAAAACTACGCCATCACTAAAAATGGAATTTTATTTATTTAACTTTTTGTACATAATGTTGTTTGTACATTGGCGGGCTTATTGCCAAATGGCAATTTCTTCCAAACAACCCATTAAATAAAAGTTTTATTTTTATAATTCAAGTTACAGAACATATTCAATAGAAAAAAAAATTAAAAAGCTAAAAGTATATAAAAATATAAATAAACGTATTTGTTTATAAATTACCTTAAATCAAAACTATTCCTCAATGAGAAAAAGGAAAAAAGAGGAAAGAGGAAAAAGGAAAGGAGGAGAGATTAGGGAAGAGAAAGGAGATGTTTTTTCAGACGTGATTTAAACAGAGATAATGTAGTAACATCTTTGATGGTGGGTGGGAGATGATTCCACAGTCGAGCCGCATGGACACTATATGAGTTGGAGAAGAAAGAGGAATTGTGGATGGGTATTAAGAGAGTGCCTTGAGAATTAGAACTGATAAACGTTGAAATTTTTCACGCAGGTATATAGGAGCGTTAGGACTATGAAGTACATTGAACAGAAGTGAGAGGGAGTGATAGTCTCTCCGCTGTCTAATTTTGAGCCATTTCAGTTGCCTACGATAATCAGAAATGTGGTCATATTTCCCAAGACCAAAAATGTACCTTGTGCATGTATTCTGAAGTCGTTCAAGTTTATCGAGTTGCTCACAGTTTAAATAAGTCATGGAAACGATATACGCTTCTTGAAAACAACGCATTGAAATTGTTAAAATTCACTGCAAAAATTGTGAAAATTTTGCAGCTACAATTTGCAAAACTAAAGCACTTTTGGGTCGTCGTGAAGCACCTTCTCGGCCGGCAATAGTAAAACTGGTGAAAAAATTTGAGCTATTGGGACAAGTTAGTGATGTAAAGAGTCAAAACCGTGTGCGTCGCTTAAGAATAACTGAGAATATTGCTGCTGTAGCCCGTAGTGTTGACAAAAACCCAAGTTTGTCGATTCCTCGAATGAGGCATTCCACAAAAGACGTTACTCCGTATTTTGCATGAAGACCTAAGTCTTAAGGATTTTGAAATTCAGTTAACCGAGAAATCAAGCAGGCCGATCACCATCAAAGTCGTATCTTTGCTGATTCGGTCCTTGAAATGCATCAAAATGATCCAGATTTTTGTCGAAAAATCAAATTTAGTGATGAGGCCCATTTTCACTTAGAAGGCTACGTTAATAAGCAGATTGTCGAATTTGGGGCTCGGAAAATGAGGCACTGTTTGCGGTACCGAGCTATGATAAATGATTTTTTATGGTCAGAATTGTAAATATATTGATGTGGACGATGTTTGTTTTTAACAAGACGACGCTACGTGCTACACAAGCAACAAAACCATCGCAATTTTGCAAGAAAAGTCCTGTCCGTGTTATTTCTCGAAGAAGTGATCACAATTGGCCACCGAGATCTTGTGATTTAACACCTTTAGATTTTTTTTTTTGAAACCACATGAAAGATAGGGTTTATATCAATGCTCCACAATCAATTCAAGACCTTAAAAATGTAATTCGTAAAGTTATCGAGGACATACAGCCGCAAATGTGCGAATTAGTCATGGAAAATTTCATGAAAAGGATATGGTGCTGCAAGCGTAGTCGTAGCAGCCATTTGGCTGATATCGTTTTCCATTGTTAATGGCATACCTTCCTCTTTACAATGAAATAAAAGTACATTAATTTTTCTTAAAAACACTAGTTTTTTTTTATACAAAAATAAAACCTCTTATTGGAAAACCCTAAACATTAAGGTGAAAATAAACAAAAATGTAAATTTATAATATTTACCTATGCAGGTGTAACAAAAACTTTAAGGAACTTAAAAGTCAAATTACGTCATTTATAAGTACCTGTAGCTATATACTCGTCTTAATGATCAAAGAAATCAGGAAGCTATATCTACACTGTTGATTATATTCACGAGACATGCTTTCTAAGCTTCTCATATAAGGGATTATTAGGGAATTAAATGTTATCGTGAATGAAGGGAGGGAAAGCTTTTACGTTATGAATTTCATATCATATCGGTTCATATCTTCATCTTCAGAATCATAACATTGCTTTAATCGATGGTTGATTTTTTTTTTAATAACTTTATTCGTATGTCTTCAAAAATATACTGATAACCGATTGCATTTATTTTTTTGGTTTATATGAAGACTTTATAAGGTAATAGTTCTTATCATAGCGAATTATAAGCGATCTACGGTTAATTTTCAGTGTCATTATGCCGTATGTTGTTTACACTTTTTTTCGATGTTTCACATTACACAATTTTCACATTAGAGCGTCACGGACAAAATGTTAAATGTAACACAGTGTCAAGTGGCCATCCAGCCAATAACAGTTCACAAGCCCTGTAAATGCCTTTACTTCCATATTTCCTCCTCTAAAATTAATGTTCTGGTTCTTTTTTGTAATGTGTTAATTTCTGTTTACATTTAGTAAAACTTGTCATTTATCGTGTTATTTGTAAAATCAAATATAAAATTTAGAAAAAAAAAATATTCTTCGTATTGAAAGTTTTTTATTCATATCGAGTTTAATGTAAGTTAAGTTGTTTAAGTTTTTATACAAAATTTTGTGTTTGAGTCCCCGTTATGCTTTTTAATTAATTTATTTTTTTGTGTTCGTGAAATGATTTATTTATAAAGTACACAACTTTCCAAGCAAACAAACCATTGCGCCGTTTTCCGTGGGGGTAAGCAGAGAACATAGATCGCCATATCAATCTGTCTTAAATGCATACATCTTTCCAAGCACGCAGGCTGGATTTTCCGACTTTTGACGTGTTCATATTATGTATTTGTTGAATTTGGTCATGGCATGTCTTTTTTGGTCTTCATCGTTTTCTGCATCTACCTTTATTCGTATCGTAAAATCTTTTACCCGTTCTTTTTCCATCCATTCAATCTACACGTCCAAACCAACCTGGCACTTCTTACTTGATTTTGTCGAACAATATGCAGGTACACAAAATAAATCTAACAAAATTTCAACTTGGCAAAATATCTGACTAAATTCCAGTAAAATTACGTTTATTGAGGGATATGAACTTTCATTGCCTCCCGCAAGAAATTTAATTTTAGCCTTATAATAAAACAACTTAAAAAATGTCAGTGTATTATATATTTAATTACATTTTTTATAAAAAACTTATACCTTTTTCTAATGCAGTGTAAGTTCCTCCCAAAGAACAAAAGCTTGTCTCTCGTTTAGAGAGTAACAGAATTTAAAATAAAACAAAACACTATGGTTGTATAATATACTTTAAACAATTATAAATGTAACTTAAGTATCAGTTTTATGTTAAATAAATAAATATTTTTTTTAAATTTTACTCAAAATATAAAAAACAAGATAAATAAAATTAAAAATAAAACTATTTCTATCAAATTGTTTCATGTCGTTTGTGACTACGTCCTTAGAATGTTATAAAAGTAGAAAGAAATATCGATTGCTTTGTTTTCAAAGCAATCGATATTTCTATTGAACGGATAAAGCTCTGAATGTTTTTTTTTTAGAAAATAGTAATTTTCTGCCTCAAAACGGGAACTGCCGTCGGAACCGGAAATCTGAAATCTTCTTTCAGGCGTTTTTGAAATTTTCATCCGATAATATTATTTTTGTTTCCCAAAGCCGATAAAAACTTTACTTTTTATCAAATAACTTATCCCTTAGATAAATTGATTTTAGGCGATCACTTCGTTTATTTTGTAACATAATTTAAATTATTAAGTAAATTTTTAGCCTAATACGGAAGTAAAAAATCTTATTCAAATGTTCTGCCGGTAAAACAACTTTGTGACTACAAATTGATCGCAGATCACTTTGTTGATCCGGAATATTAAAAAAGAGTGTTCCAGACTCACAACACTAGATTAAAAACTAAAGGTTCCGTGTTCGTTCCCCGAATTCCAAGTTACTTCAGAAAACGATCATTAAATTGCGTTTCTCTAAGGTTGTTTAATGATCTCCCTCAAACCATTGTTAACATGAAAGATCTTCAATTGAAAAAAATAGAACTGGTAACACTTCTTCTTAATAATAATATATGATATAGTGTATGTTAAACGATAATACATAAATATGTCTAATATAAATAAAATAATGTTAAAAAAAACTTGTCTTAAGACTTAGTGGGTAACAAATTGTAATGTGTATTTAAAACATATCAAATAAACTCTGCTCTGCAGTACTGAAATTAAAATAGTTTTTTAACGAAAATATTAAATTTATTTTACAGAAAAATAGTCAACAATGATTAAATAACACAATAAAAACAAAGTTTCAAAACAGACCATCGAAGTTTCTAAATAATACATATTAACATAGGACATTTTATAATATGTGCGTGCATATATTATATTGCATTTTCCTAAGGCTGATCAAACAAAAATAAGTAAAATAAAAAAATACAGGTATGGTAAAGTTTAAACAAAATACAAACAAAACAAGAAATATAAAAAAATACCAATGAGGTGAAAAACGGAATAAAAAAAAAACATTCAATTTATTTGACAGACGTAAGTTGACAGGCAAGTTGACAAGCGCCGTAGCGCAATTGGTTAGATGGTCATCTGTGAATCTGGCGTCGCGGATTCGATTCCCGCCAGTAGTAAGAAAAAAATTCGAGAAAGATTTTTTTACTGACTTTTGTAGACAATACCAGGGTTTGCAGAACAACAATAACATAAATAATTTACGCACAGTGCAAATATATTTTTTTAAACCAGAAAAGATCAAGATGTAGCTAAATTCTAATATTGAATCCAAATTGTAGTTCTAAAAACAAAAATTAAAATTAGTTTTTTATTCAGAAAAAAAACTACTGAATTTCTTTTTAGTTGTTATACATAAATTGACTTAGTAACGACTCACAGAACTCGCTATATAACAAATTGATTTTAATAATAAATGATCTGTTTCAAAAGTTTGTATGAAAAATATAGCTTATGAATGACTTCAAAGCTGGCACTAAGAAATGATTGTGTCTATCGGTAGATGCTTTTATTCCTTTATGATTTTCGAACAAAGAGTAAAAGTAGGTTTTTCATGGCGGAAAGAAGCCTTTGCCGCCTCTCACCCTGTTAAATTAGCATCTATATCGGGATGCGAGTTTTCTAGAAATTTTCCGGCTTTTCAACTCTCGTTTGCCATAGAAAACTGACACAAAACCTAAAAATAATAAATCGTTTATTTAACTTTGTAATATTATTTTCTTTGGCATATTTCTTTCGAAACAGACAAAAATGTTAGAGTACAACTGCAAGAAAAGTATAATTTATATTTTTTAAATAATTCTCAATCAACTTCCTTCAATACTTTTACTTTTCTTTGCTTTTTATATAACTTGATATTTCTATGTTTTTTCATGATGTATTTTTTTATTATTTAATTTAGTACTCAATCTTATTTGGCATATTATTTATTACTCCCATTTCATACTACAGTGTAGAGTGAGTTTCTAGAAACCATATCTCAATTATCATTTCAATTAAGTTTTTATAAATTATAATATTCTTTTACTATTGATTTCAATGATACAATTATTTTTTTTTTTTAAATACTTCTATATTTTACTATTGTACTATTATTTTGTTGATTTCAATGGAAAACAATAACTTTATAAAAACAAAACATTTACAATAATTAAAACGTTTGATTTCATAAAATCTCTTTACTTAGGTATTACTGTTAAAGTCAATTATCTCTTTTACACTGTTGAAAAATAAAAAAAAATCTGCGAATTTTAACAATAACTGTCAATTAACAATTACAAAGTCAAAATGTTTATAATTGTCAATTAACAATTACCAATTACAAACATTTTGACTTCTAAATAAAGGTTTTGGCATTGATAAGATTATTGACCTTAAACACACATTATACAACACTGTGTAACATTTACCATTCTGCCTCTGTTTAAACATCTACATTTTCTCATCTCTTCTTTCTGTTGATTGTTGTGAAGTTAAAAAGCTACAACTCTTATATTTTAAAAAATGTTTTTTATTTTTTATACTTCTTCTGGTTTTATCAAAAATATTTTTTTAAATATATTTTTTTATATAGATATATTTGGACCCCTGTATTTAGTAGCCTTACGTGTCATGTACAAGGCTAAGGTACTCGGAAAAAAAAAGTTTTTGTTTGTCTTGGAAATGGGATGTTCGAACACTGATTTTGGTTTATTACCTTTATGAGTCCAATTACCATTGTTGCAAAGTTCAAGAACAATAGCGCTTAATAACTACTTTTAACTACAGTGTGGATATCTGTTAAGCATATTCCATCTTTTCTGCATTCTGCTTCAAGATTATGGCGTTGCAAACTGAAAAATGGGCACCGAAATAACAGATGTTCTATACTCTGTAAAGAAATATCATCGCATGGACAATAGTCATCATTCCTTAATTTAAACCTATATAGATCACTTCTCATGGCTCCGTGTCCGGTAAAAATTTGGGTCGTTTCGAAAGTACTTTGGTGATGATGACGGAAGTTTGCTGCATCACCCAGCGTTGGGAAAAACATTTTAGTGATTTTACCTGTAGAAAAAGCGCGGTAATGATCCTCCAAACGCTGCTGCGTATTTTGTTTTATACAGCGTTTAGCAAAGCTAAGGGTAAATTCTGAGAAGAAAGGTGCCGTTCTTTTACAAGTTGCGGCTCTTGCTCGTTCATCCGCTCTCTCATTTCCTACGATACCAGCATGTCCTCTTATCCAGCATATTTGAATGTTCATCCCTCTTATTTTTAGATGCTTAATTTTACTCTGAATATATACAATGAATGGATTTACCGACCGAGTATCTGTTATAGCTTGAACAAATATCAACAATATTATGAGTCTATCCAAATATTTGTTCACAAGAACTAAATTCAACCCCTTGGGAGTTATTAATATTAATATACTACAACAGAGATAAAGAATATTTAATTAAAGGGAAAATGAGGTGGTTTTAACCAAACTCGCCACAAGAGGTTAAACGAACATAAATAAAAACTATAAAAAATAATTATTCATAAAAGGGCCTGCCATCCAATAATATGTATTCACTCAATTATTCTACAATAAAGCGACGACGGTTTAAACTAGATAAATATAAAATATGTTAATATCAAAGAAATACAGACAAAACAAAGAGATAGTGGGAAGAAAAAGAAAGAAATTGATAAGGAGTGGAGAAGAATGATTGAAAAAAGTATGAGTAAAAATTGCATTTGATTTAATGATTAGGAGCAAGAAAAGAGACAAAACGTCTATTCTCTGTTATTCTGAATCAAACGTATTAGTTCTCTTCTGTACCTATTAAATGGAGTGTTTAATATATCGGGACGATTAAAATTATTGGTAAATGTTTCACATATATGAGGGATGATAGAATGTTTCCGATGATTAGTTTAAATATTACGAATTAAAAAATATCAGACAGTCAAAATAATTAGTATTTTATTGTATGTTGTTTATGCTGCAGCTTTGTTGGTGTTCCCTTAAAACAGTGATCATAGACAGTGGTGGTTTTGTTTATAACCCCCTTATTCTCCCTCTCAGTTCTGTTCAATGTACTTCATAGTCCTAACGCTCCTATACACCTGCGTGAAAATTTTCAACGCTTATCAGTTTATGGTTTACCTCTTCGTTCTTATTCTCAAGGCACTCTCTGAATACCCATCAACAATTCTTCTTTTTTTTAAACTCATATAGTGTCCATGCGGCTCGACTATGGAATCATCTCGCGTCCACCATCAAAGATGTTACTACATTATTTCTGTTTAAATCACGTCTGAAGAAACATCTCCTTTCTCTTCCTTAATCTCTTCTTCTTTCTTTTTTCCTCTTTTGGCCTTTTTCTCATTGAGTAATGGTATTGATTTAAGGTTTTTCATATACAAATACGTTTATTTCTTTTTTAAATATCTTTACCATTTTTAAAATTATTTTTTATTGAATATGTTTTAACTCAAATTATAAATATATTTTTTTCATTTTATTAACCAACAATTTATTTTTTTAACAAACCGGTTGGAAATAATTGCCATTAGGCAATAAGCCCGCCAATGTACAATTAAAATTACGTACAAATTTTTTTTTTTTTTAAATAGAATTTGAGGCATTTACAACAAGGTCTATTGGCTGTTTTAAGTGGCCACTTTACATAATGTTACATAATTCACCATTCTGTCTACGGAAATACAAAAGTCTGGGTTTCACTCCCTAGAGAGTCACGACAGGTCTTAAGCCTTGTAAACACCCAGACTTCCATATTTCCTTTTTTTAAATATTTGCCATTTTGGTTGTAATTTTTCCATCATGGAAATATTGTTGTTTAAGTACCACTTATTTATTATTAACCTGCTTATTTTTATTTATGTTTCGATTTATCTCGTAGCACTGGGCCAAAACCTACCCAATTCACATTTAAAAATCTCGGCGCGGTTTGCGGACTCGCCATTGTGAGCTGTCTGCGGGCCGAAATTCATGGGAATATTATTCGGTTCATTTCTTCACAACAAAGGATGTAGAAATTAAATAAATAAATATGACGTGTTTGGAGTTTACTTGCCACAGACACTGGTACTCTGGAACTCGATGAGATATTTTTAAGGAAACTTATTTAAGAGTCCATAATATTATTATCACTATCTATAGAGAGACGCCCTGTTGTTCTATTGCATAGTATAAAATAATACCCAGAGTCCCGATACTGACATCTACTGAAGAAATATTTCACAAATCACAACTTATGACACCAAAATAATTATACGCTAAAACAATACTCATTAACAGATTTAAAACTACTCTTACTCAAATGAAAGACAAAACTCCTACACTACATCACCACAAATGTATAGCTTTTGTTAGGTTTTTGTTATTTTCATTGTGCGTTTTGTAATATAAATAATGTAGATGTACATATGTACCTTGTTTTTAAAATTGTGAATATTTTGTTAATTATCTCTGCTCATTAAGTAAGTCTTCTTTGTTTATTCTCTAATGTAAAAACATTTCAAAAAAGTATTTTGTTAAGTGTCTTTGGCATGCGTATCCACAGTGAGGACACATTGTTCTTATTATTAATTATAGTTTGTAAGAGAAAAATATGAATAAATTTTTCAAACCTTTCAGTCCCTGATTTATAAGTCTTGATTGTCTTTGTCTTGTTTTGAAGTATTATGTGTAATATTGTTCTGATATTCTTGTACGTCCATGTGTATTTAAAAAAAAAAGTTTTATTTCTTTGCCTACAATAATATCAGTGGCTGATTTATGCATTAATTGAAAAGATTCTAGTTGAAAAAGTTCATTTACATTTAATTGTTTAGTTCTTTAAGGATTTCTTTAGTTGGTGTAAGATAAGAGAAGTCATATCCAAGTTTCGATATTTTATTTTGCTGTCGTTGTAGTCTGTTTATGTCATTTTGGTTTCCTGTTCCCCATAGTTGTTGCATATAACATATTTTAGATTTGACATGAAATACAGTATTTTTTATACTTAAATCACTTCACAATAACTTATAATATAATGATGAATTAATTTTGTTTTTAACCAACCAACTGTTTTGGCAAAATACTATGCCTTGCCTTTTTCAGGGTTAATTACAAACAAGCATAATATACAATTTACTCGGTGAGCGTAGATTGGGTGTGGCTAACGGAGAAGAGAGGGGGTAGAAACTGGGGGTTTATGTGTGGGTTTATGGTTATCGTGGTTATTTAATTATAAAAAATAAAGTTGTACATACAAAAAAAGCTTGCCCACCACATACCGCACACCGCATTTGAGGACATAAGTCTCCTTGGCGGTGTCCACATACGCGGAAAATTTGCTCGTTGTCAAACGAGAAAAGCTGCCCAAAGGAGCTCTTTGAAATCTGCTGGCCTTAACATATTTGTGCTGAAAGAAAATAATCCAGAAAAAACATAAAATGTACTTCATTGCACTGAGAAAAGAGGGAAGTAAATTCTTCACTGACTGGGATTAAATTGATCGGACATGATCAATTCGCAGAAATGATAACAACACTTTTTAAAAGCCTCGAAATTATTTTTGGAATCCACCAGATCTGTATATCTGACAGGACCTATAACAGAGCCACGGATAGTAGCGTACATCCAAAAACAAAGTTATTTCATTGTAATTTATTTCATTAAATATAGTTTTTTTTTAGATCAATCCTGCAACGGAACCCGAAACATCGGAACGAATCCAACCCATACGGGATTACTTTTAAAAAATTGTATTCTCTATCCGCCCGCGCGCAAAACTGAAAAATATTATTCCATAACATTAAGCTTTTCCTCCCAACTATTTAGGTCACACGACTTTCCCCTTAAGGCGCAAAAAAGAAATAATGTTCTGAGGTGAATAATATTCAAATAAAGGTGAAATACTCTGTGATCCTTAGTTGAATTTTTCAGTTCCATTTGCAATCTCCGTCACAGAACTCCGGGGGTAAATCAAGGAGTACAATTTAACCGAAATTACTAAATTAATATTTCAGAGCTACCGTAAAGAAGAGAACAATTGATATTCTTTATTCCTTAAAAAAACACATGTCCTGGCACTCTGCGGCGTGCGTATCTAGATAACTACGCATTTCTTTTGATTGTTGCGCGGTATTATTGACAATCCCGAAATTATGCGGAGCATTAGCTTTTATGTTCCGGATAATTACCTCAGAGAGCGTCGAAATACACTTTTCCACATTCTAATATACAGAACCAACCTGCCAATGTTCATTAATATTTATATATATTTTTTTATTTTTTTATTTCACGTTTTACATAAAACTTTTCATTTAAATATGAATACCTCACTGGGCACAACCCGTGTCTAGGCATTCATTTACATGATTTAATATATTATACTTATAGTGTTTAAAAAATATATATTAAATACAAATGAAATATTACAAATTCATATTTAAATATTAAAATTCACACAGATATTTATACATATATAATAGTAAAAAAAAAAAGGAAGAAAAAAAAAAAGAAAAAGAACACAACATTATATTATTAGTAAAGCTCACACATTCAACTACTGTGCAGACATTAGGTCAAGTAACAAGCTGCTCTCAGCTCCCGGTGGCCCAATATCCGCACAAAGGCCAAATATACGAGTATATGACATATATTCATAGAGACACTGTGGATACAAATACAAAACATGAAATGCAAAAATAATTATATTACTCTGGACATTTACATTTTTTGCGTCTCTGATAGAGTTTTATAGTCGCTCTCATGGTGCAATGGTCAGCACATGACTTTCATGCAGAAGGTCTCGGGTTCGATTCCCGATAGGGTAAATATGAAATCTTTATTTAATAGGGTGTTTTCACACTAAAATATTTCATAGTCTCTGGATTGGTACCTGAAGCGTAAGACTGATCATCTTACCTTCATGTAACAAAAAAGATCAAGATACGCAGCGATTGGTGTACCAATGCAGTGCTCTATGCACCGTTGGGTGCAGATAGGGAATGATGATGATGATCAGGGAGTTTTTCGTAACCAAATTCTCTTACTTTTTTAACATATTATTCTCAAAACATTACTTTTACCTAAGTGTTTTTTAAACATACCAAATTTTATTGACTTCTTTTCTCTATTTTGTTATATATGTACTTATGAATAAACAAAATGAAAAAAGATAAATGGAAATCAAAATAAGTATTGTTTATTTTTATTCATTATGAGTTAACGAATTTCCATTTGATTTATTGTACAATAATTTAATCATGTTTGACTCAAACATGATTAAATTATTTAGCATTTGCTAGCAGACTAGCTGGATTTTCTCCACATGTCATTGGCCACTTAAACCAGCCAGTGACAGGTCATAAGCCCTGTAAATGCCCAGACTTCCATATTACCTTCTCAAAAATGTTTCCCTTCTGTGTTGAAATAAATTTAAATTTATAATATTTAAGTTTATCAAATTTTTTATCAATTGATTACATTTAGCTATAATTATTTATGTTTTAATTGGATAGTTTATGTTCATTTATTAATTTGTAAAAAAAGACATATTACAATAAAATAATAACGTTTACAAAACTCTTAACTTTTTGCAACAGAGAGAGAAAACGTTTTGTGAAGGGAATATGGAAGTCTAGGCATTTACAAGATTAATGACTTGCCATTAGCTTGTTTTAATGGCTATATCATTCACAATTTTGCCTATATTAAAACATCTACATTTCCTCAACTATTATATCTGTGTAATCGGTTCAGTTTTTTTAAATGAAAAAGCTGAAACCTTTATCATGTGGGTGAGATTTATCCAGCTGAAGCAATTTTACTAAGCAATGCCTGAAAACAATTTTCGAATTTTTATACTTCTTATACCTGTTACTTTAATCAACAATGTTTTGAGTATGTCTAAATGCTTGTAGACAAGCCTGATCCTCCCTATTATGTAGATCTAAACTTGTTGCAACAGCATAGGAAAACATTTTGAGAAGGTTTTAAAAATAGTTATGTTAACTATTTTAAATAACTAACTTGAGGCATGTTTTATTATATTTATTGTCAAACTTTTCCCTCGGCACGGGACACCCCAGTAAGGGAGAATTATTCTGCATGAAAAAAAATACAAAATTGTGAAAGAATTAATTAATTAATAAAATATGAAAATCTCGTCATTGACAGTTCTTTTAACCTGTCATTGGGTGGCTAAAGTGGCCATTTTACACACTTTGTAACATTTACTATCCCTATGTTTAAACACTCACATTTCCTAAATTCTTCCATCCATTTTCGTGCTGTTTTTATACAATAAAATAGATTTATTGTGGTATTGGCGTCATTTTCATTAGCATATTTTTTCCACCATATTTAAACAGATTTTACTTTCTTATCCAGTATACAAATTTATATTTTAAGATTATTTAAAATAAAACTACATCATTTAAATAAACAAGAGAGATTTATCAAATCTCGCATCCTTTGCCAACGTCGCGATTTCGACTCCACAGCCACACGAGAGTTAAAGGTGGTGTTTTCCTGCAAAACTTTATTTTTCCTTGGCTAGTACCTAAATCACCTTATTTTCATGTATAAAATTATCAAGATTGCATTGTTACCCTGTAATAAGATCCGAAGCAAAGAGCGCCAACGACACACTTCACAATTACCCGGAAAAATCAAAAGTCTTCTAAATTACCTCAAAAACCTAAGCAGCAAATCATGCCAATGTTCTTAAGTTTGTTTCTCAAGTCCACATTGATAGATAAATTATTAAACAGATTTGTTTTAATTTTCAGGATACAGGAAAAGGTACCCTCAAGGTGACAGCAACGTCAATAAGGTCAACTTGGTGAATACTCGTATATGCAAAGGAGAGTGACTACCCAGAATGTCCAACACAAAAGTTCACTTTACATATTAAAGCTCGTGAGACACAATCTAAAAAACATGCTTCGTTCGTTACCATAATGTCATTCTACTTGAGTGACATTTCACGGTAAGGGATCGAAAACATTTTTTGTAACTCTAAACAAAAAAAATCTTTTTAAAAATCTGTTACCGTCCATTTAATAAACTGAACTTGAATCTGTTTTTGGACTATTTACATTTAAATTTGGTAGAACAGTGCATTTTCTATTATAATTATTCTTGTGACAAATCTTAAGCCGTTTTTTGCTGCAAACACGCAAGAGTTTCTAGGATTAAAATTTGCTCGTAAACATGAGCAGTACGTAGATATTGTCAGCTTTATGACAGACAAGCATTTTTACCTTTGACTAATCGAGTTACCTTGTGACAACGCGACTACTGTCTACCAGCAATATAATATTTTGCAATCAACAATCAACATTAGGCTTCTGAAATTAAATAAACGAATCTTATTGAAACATGAGTTAAGAGCTTTCTTTTTCCACTCCTTGATTATGCAAATATATGTTACCCAGATGCTTATTCTTAATTGATTTTTAAGTTGAAATGATTGCAGAATGTTTTTCTACGATGCATCTTTAATCTTCGCAAATTTGACTACAGAACCGAATATCGCATGCAACTATACTCGCTCAGTATCTGGCATAGAAGAAACATTCACATTTTATCAATTCTTCACTTTATTTGCCTGTTTATCTGAGAGCTCTTCCAACCTATCACAACATCGACTATTTTTTTGTTTTAGTAACAACAAAACCCTTTTTTTTTAAACCCTATTACTTTTCTCACTTAGTGGCAGCTGCTCAATTGTGGAATAATCTACCTACTATGGTTAGAGACGATTTTTTTTACTTTAAAAGAAAGATTAAAATATCACTATCTAAATGCGTGATTTGTTTCGTTCTTTTTTTTTCTTTCTCATCCTCTCTCTATAGTTTAGTGTAGATTTTAGTTAATTTTTGTTTTAAATTTCGTATAAAAGTACAAAATTCTGTATATTATGACTATATTTTTGTGATACGGTTTGGGTAAGTGGGAAGAAATTTCCCTCAGGCAAAATGCCCGCCCGTATATGTACATAAAGTGTTAAATAAATCAATATTAAATATAAGTTTTTTCAGAAAAGAAAGGCAAATATTAAAAAAACGGGTTGTGGTCCCGTGGTTAGTTTTGCGGACTCACAGGTCAGAGGCCCGAGGTTTAATTATCTATTAATGTGAAGACATTTGTTGAACTGGAGAAAGCTACTAATGGAATAGGATGCATCAACTCCGATAAGTCTAAATATATGCCGGGCACTAAAATCGTTACTAATAATCCAATCATGAACACAATCAACATATGCTTAACAATCAGATAGTCACCTTTGCAGACAACCCAGTTCTTGTATTTGAAGGTGACAATAAAAAAAAACACATGTTAACGCCGAAACAGAAATGAATATTCTCAAAAACTGGCTCAGAGATAATTTGCTGACGCTTAACTAAAAAGAAAACAACTTTATTTGGTTCAAGTCAAATATAAAAGAGGCCAACCATAAATAGAATTAAGGAGAAAAATTCATTTTACAAATTGTAACACGCTCACCAGCTGTAAATGCTACCATCTAGAATGTGTACAAGACAACAAGTATTTGGGCATTGTTATTGACGCACACCTCAAGTGGAGAAAACATATGAATTATTTAGTAGGTAGAGTGAGGAAACTAATCTTTATATTTATAACACTGCGTAATACATTATCCATAGTAGATACCAAAAGTATATACTATGGTTTGTGCAACTCTGTTTTGGCCTACGGTTATATTTGTTGGGAAGGAGCTGCCTAGACTATTATTGATCCCTTGGTTAAGGTACATAAATCAACATTATGGATACTGTTGTGAAAACCGTAGAATTATCCGAGTGAAGGCCTTTTGGAAATCTTTAAACAGACTTGAGACAAATCTACATAAAAAACGTCATACTCGACGTTCACAAAATAAAGGAGCACTCAGGTGATTGTGAGTCATGCGCACTCAACCAGGAGTACAGTCAGAAACGATTTGGTGATTCCAGTACAGCGGAATAACAAAAATAATTTCAATATAACGGACCTAAACTATATAACTTGATTCCGTGTGTTTGGAAATCTGATAAACCAACTGTATTGAAAAAGAGAATTACGATTTGGTTGACACACATTGGAAGTAAGAAATCAAAAAAAAAATTAAAAATAGTAATCTTAATATTATGCAATTTCATTGAATTATAAAAAAATCTTTTATATTTTTTATATAAAGGTATATTTTAAAAAATATATATTTTATACTAACGTAACATGATTTTTTTTCTCTTTTTTGGGTTCAACTGTTTTTCTATTTCTTAAATATTTTTTTTATTTATGGGAACCGTATTTGCTGCAACAAATCGGTTTCTAAGAACAGGCATTTGCCCATTTTATTATTTTTTTAAAATTTTATGAATAAATTTAAGATTTTTAATATTTTTATGTAAACATTATTATATTGTGTTACCAAAATATTCAAAGAGAGAAATCCTTCCATAAAATCTGATTTTGCAGTTTGACGGGAATTAAATAATTGTTCAAAAGAGTGCGTATGTAAAAATTTTCAACATTAGGTATACTAATATTTCTGGCTTGCCGACCCTTCCCCAAAATTTATCAGAGTGTTTTGTGTGCCTGCCATTTTGTAAATTATGAAATATATCTATAAATAAATAAAAACCGTGTTAATAACTTCACCTACCTAGGATCAATAGTGATATATATAGAAGCATCACATCCATTGTAATCAAACCCCGAATATTCATGGTAAATAGATGCGTCTTTGGTTTGAAAAGACATCTCGCATCTCGAGTATTATCAATAGAAAAAACAAAAATCGCCATCTGCAAAACACTTTTGTCCCCTATATGGGTATTGAGTAAAAAAGACGAGACCTCTCTACTCACATTTGAGAAGAAAACACTCTGAAAGATATTCGGAGTTGTGCGGGAAAACGGTGTTTAGAGAACACAGTACAACAAAAAGATCTACAATATATACAATGAGCCCAACATAGTGAAATTGGCATCAAGCACTGAAATATTACATGCCAGGAAAGCGGGAGAGGGTGACAAATGTTGAATAAGACCAAGGCCCATAACGGGATGTAGAATGAGAAAACGGGCTGTAGATAAAGTCCTTAAAAATACAGTTTATTTAGCAGAAACCAAAATCTTTCACATCTTCAGAAACAAACGGAAATTAAAAGAATACTTCCGATTCTGTTTATTTGAACAAACAAAAAATTAATTCGATAATTTTTTAAACAACCTATTATTTTGTTTCGCAGATCATTAGTTCTCGAGCCCTTCCTCTGGATCATCAAGTTTTAGAGCGCCATTTAAAGCAACCAAACAAACCTCCCTTCATACAATTGCACCTGAAACGGGCATCATAATGCTCGCAATTTTCCCGACTAACAGACCCCTCACAATGGGACAATGGGGGATGAATTATTATTTCGAAAGCTCCGCCGAGACCTGTGAATATCCGTACGGGGACCTTTTAATCCGAGCGCATCTAGCTCTGCAGGTCATCGTGTAATCCCATTAAAACATATTCATTATAATTTAATTAATTCTTGTGGTTTTTGAGTTCTGAATAAAACAACTTCAAAGCGGACATAATGTATTATAATAATTCATACATTTGCAAACAACGAACCGCTTCCTAGATTCAAACAATATACTCAAAAAACAAATTTAAATGAAGAAATATTTTTAATGTTTTCGATGTTTGTAGCACTAACTATGTGGATCATTGTTATAATTATATTTTTTATATGCTGTGATGCTACTTGTAAAAACCTGTAATTGTTTTATTTGTAATTTATTTTGGTTTATACATAAGATAAATAATGCTGTGGGTTATCAAAATAAAGAATAATACTTAGGTAACCAATACAAAGAATATATTTATATAAGTTACCTAAGTAGAAGATTTAAATAATAATACATGTAATTTAAAAAAGAAAAATCTTCGTTTAGTGTTATTCATAATAGTTTTTTTTTTATTTTATTAAAATGTGTTTATTTATTTATTTATTTACACTCTTTATCAAAATACAATTCCATATTCACTTTGCCCAGCTAACAAGGGTACATACCCCGTTCGAAGCTAGGCAATTACATTTTAATATATTATAATAGTTAACAAATTAATATAGCACAGACAAACATAATATAAACATATTCGTATACACATTTTGATACATACACATAAAGACATACACATATATACACACATATATTTATATCCACATATATATACATGTACATACACACACACGTACACACATCCATGCGCATACACATACATACTTGTTGTTGCTTTCTTACTTTTTTAATTCTTTTTTTTACAGGTTCAAAATATTTCTATCACCAAATATTGAATTTTTCAAGTATTTTTATAACTAGTTTTATTATTTTTAAACCGTGTATCTTTTTTTTGACTCCTTAATTTGTAATTACTGTTTAGTAATAATTTGTTTTGAAAACTATATTTCACTTATTTCACTTACATGTATGTTCTTTATTTTAGGCAACTTATATGTTAAAGGCACTAAGTGGCTTTTATTTCAATAAAATAAAATAAAATATAAAAACACCTTTTGACGAAATTATTCAATTGTTTAACATTAATTTATAACGCGACTTGTAAAGCGTGATGTTTAAGACGCTTAATTCATGCACAAAAGTTTCCGAGTTCGATTCCCGGCGAGGACATATAAATCAAATATATTTTTTCTCAAGCCTGGGTATTCTGTGCTATAATTTACCACTGTAATTGGGTATCCTGTTTTGTTATTGTTCGTAAAAAAGCACTTTTTATATGCATGAAGTACTAATAATTAATATAAACAAATTTAATTATTTTATTTATTATTCTTTCAAATATGAAAAAAAAACTATAAAATGAATAAATTGTGACATTTTAGACTGTTTAAGCAAGGGAATTAGCAAGGAAAAATATTGAAAATTGAAATAAATAATTACTTTTGATACATTAACAATATTAAGAATAACAATCGAAAAAAATAACATCAAATACTTTAAAAATAATGTAACAAAAAATCATAATACTGTAACTTTCCGTTAATCCACACTCCAGTCACCAGGATTGACAAATATCCGGATCGTTATCAAGAAATAAAAAAGTAAAGGAAATATTATAAAAGGACCTTGCTGCTTGTAAACGGGTTTGCCCGTCAAAATAATAAACTTTGCTGAACAAGTAAAAATAATTTGCTGTATTATTTTAAAAGCAATAAAAAGGTAATGATCTTAAAATTTTGCGTTTTTTGTCAAAAATATGGCTTAATCTAATAGTAAAGTCAGTTATTTGAATGTTTGCATATCCGAAAAACGTCTGGCACTCATTAATCCGGATAATTGGAGTTTTACCATAGTAAATGAAAAACTTAATGAAGTCACTGAAATTAAATATTTAGGTGTAATGTTGGATTCAAAACTTACATTTTACCAAAACGCTAAGATGGTAATAAATAAGATTGCAAAAAAAATATCAATTTTGGGAAGGATCAGAAGATTTATTGATAAGACTCTTGCAAAACTATTTACAAAGCAATTATTGAACCACACGTTAACTACTGTGGTAGCATTTTATTTTTATCAAACAAAGAAAACATAGATAAACTAACTGTATTAAAAAATAAAGCCTTTAGAATCATTTTGAAAAAAAACAGATACACGAGGGTAAAGTCGATGGTAAATGAAATGAAACTATTAACATATAAACAAAGAATATTTTACAATACAATGATATTTGTTCATAAAATTATAAACTCTAATAAAAAAACAGAATTTTGGAAAAAAAATTGATCGGAACCAGCATGAACACGATCACAATACTAGAGAAAAGAACAAAATTAGACTTCCATTTAGGAAAAAGGCAAAGTCACAAAATTCAATTTTATTTAAAGCAATTAAAAAGTATTACGAAATGGAAAAAAACATTTAAGAAGAAAAAAACATATCAAAATTTAAAATAATGGTCAAGACATATGTGATAAACAATTTATAAATTAAATATATTTGCAATGTTATTATTATAACACACAAAACAATATGTATGATATGTGTGCCCTACTTTAAGATTTAAATTTAAAAAAAAAAATTAATAACAAAACATACAAATCATCATCTTCATATACCAAATGAAGCGTATATTTTAAAAGGCTTTTTTATTTAGTAATAGATTTATGGTTGTATGCTTTACTTGAGTTTTATAATGACTATTCAGGTAAACGTCGTTTTATGCCGAGGTTCCATTCCGAGAAACATCTGCGTAAAAAAAAAATCGGCGTTAAATGAATACAAATATAATGGAAGAAATAAGGTTAGCGTCGGTGTCAAAATCTAACATGTTTATTAATTACATCATATTCTATATATACACAATAAATTATAAATGTATTTAATCACAATACAGTTTAAATTCGTTTACAAAAATAATAATAATCTCTTGATATAAATAATGGTTTTTTTATAGTAAATACTAACTCACCAGTTCGTCGGTACTAAATTAAATTTTCACATGTTTTGAAAACAGCATCCAATTTTATTTGCTTTGATTTTTGCTTCCTTTCTTGCAGAATCATAGCATAAACTGCAAATATGTGAATATTTTTTGAACTTGAATAAAAAAAAAAAATATCCACAATCACACCTTTTTTATTTTTCGTAAAAACAATACAAAAACTAATTTGAAAACAATTTCGCTTTATTTAAATAGCTTATCCAGAGACAGCATGCGTATACTGAGTTAGAAATTAGCTCAAATATGTTTATCTTCTCTTCAAGACCGTTGAAATAAATCCGACCTTCTAGTCCTAATTAAAATTCTCAACCCATTATTTGATGCGTCTGAATTACTGAGCTTGATAAAATAAAATATCCCAACTAGAAACCTCAAATAAAACTTACTCTTTCATACCGATAACCATAGAACTAACTATGGTTTTCATTTCCCTATTCCCAGAATTCTTAGGTCTGCAAACAAACATTTTGATTTTTTTGATAACAAGTTGTCTTCTTTCAAACGATCACTGAATTAAATTCAATTATAAACACCTCTCTCTCGCTTCCACTCTCACCAAGTCTACTTTATATTATTGTGTCTTTCTTTTTTCTTTTGTTATAATTTTCTATGTCCTAAATTTGTCTTAAAAAATGCCCATTCAGTGTATATATATATATATATAAATAACTTAAATAAAAACTTAATTTTTTAAAATACTTAATTTTTTAATAACTTAAAAATTAATTCACTCATCCATAAAATTGGTACATTTTTTACATGGTAATTTTTTCCTTTTCAGCGTCGGTCGACGTAATTTCTAACCTACGACTACTAGGTAACGCCTGAAAATATTTGTCAATGTTTATAATTATTCTTAAACCAGTACGAGTTAAATGAACAATTTTTCAATGACGTATTAACAAACGTTGCCTAGTAGGTGAAATAATTCAGCGTCAATAAAGGTTAAATCTCTTTTACTTCATAAAAATCAACAAATGAAAGAGTTGAGAAATATTTAATATATAGATCGAGTCCACGCTGGTAGCTTGCGAGAATATGATTTAACAGTTGATATCGCCAGCCACTTACCTTTTAAGATCGCCAAGCAAATTATGACTTTTTTGAAGATGCTGGTAATCCCTTGGCGATAGGGCTAAGGGTATTGCTATAATCAATAGCCGAGTACAACAGTTGAGTTAGCGATTCCGGGTCTATCCGCATTTTTGCTTGTTGTTTAGAAATCAGAACATTCTTTGTGTGATAATAAAATACTGCTATTACTAAAAGTCTTGGAGCGGGTGCATCTCCAGAAATCGTTGCTTTAGCCGTTAAATTTACGTTAATGTTCCATTCTTTCTGTAAAATTAATTTAGTGTAACCGTTATGCGTAAAATAATTATTTGTTAAAACTTTTTTCGATAACTGTCTAATTATTTTTGTATTTCATTAGCAATTTTAGAAAAAGGTAGGACTACTTTAATTTCAAAATCTACGCCTTCATTTTTAAGTTCTGTTACTTGCATACATGTTTTTAACAATATTTATATTGCTTTTTCGGAATATATAGGACGAAATGACTTGCAGGTTAAGATAAGGGAATATCGAATAGAGCTAGGAGATACAATCAAGATCATTGGTGGAAAAATTAGGATCATTAATATATAAATAATAATTATTCTTATTTTGCAAAATCTTATTAATCAAAGAATAATCATTGTTTAAATATTGATCTCTAAATGCTGTTAATGTATTTGCATCTTTTTTACCAGCAATAATTGCTTTTACTATACTCATCCCTGTAACGCCTGTAATATCACTAATCACATGATGTAACTGGATATTTATTTGATTCAGTGCGAAATAAAGTATACTATTGTACAATTCTTTATTGTGTAATTTAACGAAGCAAGTGTCAATTAAACCACAGCAAAAAAGGTAGTTAAAATTTCAAAGTATGTTTGTTAACCACACACCATTAAAAAAGTAGAGTAGAACAAGGCTCTCGAATAAAGAAACCT
Source organism: Micrasema longulum (assembly GCF_059751315.1). NCBI lineage: Eukaryota > Metazoa > Arthropoda > Insecta > Trichoptera > Brachycentridae > Micrasema > Micrasema longulum. The sequence continues at coordinate 177,446 of NW_028278562.1, read as the reverse complement.
TTTTAGTTAGAAACAGCAGTTTATCGGTCAGGATCCCCACCGAATATATTTCTCTTCTGAAAGGAGGAAACATCATAAATCCTTAACCTTCTAACACGGACTGTAATTCTCGCGTGCTGAGCTGGGAGCTGAACCCATAATCCTAACACGTGGAACTGCATCACGTAACGTGTGGCCCACGGGAGAGTTATCCGTTTATTTCATGCATTTAAGTACAATTTTTACCGTTAAAAATAAATTCCCTTTAGGTTACGTCCTACATGAGAATTAAATTAATGTATTGAATTCTAAATCTAATTAAATTGATTTTAATCAGCCTGTTTGTAGCTCAACAGATAACTAGAGACGTGCTAATAAGCGATATGATGACAATTTCTCACCATGGTTGTTTATCGTATTCGCGATCACAATGAACACCCGTGAACATCTAATATTGATCGTCAAAATATTTACGTTTCGCGACGTATAATCCTGCTGCGCAATCACATATTAGAATTTCGCTGGTGTAAATGTGGAAAATATTCCAAAACTGCTATTCATTGAATTTAGCCAGCGGTTAATAATAATAATAATTATGGATAACTTATAAAGCGCCATTTTTGTAATATAATACCTCAAGGGCGCTTTACAAAGTGATTATATAAAGATATAAATTTAATTTTAACTTTAACTTTTTAATTTAAGAAAAAATAATGTACTTTTTCAGACTACTTTTCCACCACATGCTAAGAATTTATTCAAATGATTTAGAGAACAAGTGGGTTTTAAGTTTCTTCCGAAACATCACTTCACTCTCACAGTTTCGAGTTTCTGCTGGGAGAGCATTCCATGCCATAGGGCCTACGACCGCAAATGCACGTTCGCCGAATTTAGTCCGCTGTTTGCGTAGAGGTTGGCAAGCCAAATGTCAAGAAAAGCAGTCGCTAAAGTAATTTTAATTTAATTTTTACTTTTTTGTATTAGATACTCCTTACTATTTTGCAAACGCAATTTATTGTATAATTTTCTAAAGTAAACGCCGATTTTTCGCCTATGAACTGTATTTATTTAAGAGGAAAACAAAAAACAAACCGACACGAGCGTCAACTTATAACTGCGATAGCTTAAGCATGTTCATTATTGTTCATTGTGATCGCTCAAATGCTTAGCATGATTTTAAGCACGGTTATTTGTTATTGAGCTTCAGATGAGCCTCACTCACATCAATTAAGGTTTTTATCTTTTTTTTTTCGCAAAAGTTAACAGATAGAAGAGGTTTAAGTCATTTATCAAATCAAAAGCATGCTACCATTTAAAATAACGAGGTAAATATTATACTATATATACCTCCGTTATTGAATCGATTATATCTTACGGAGTGCGTGTGGTCTCATATTTCAATCTGACTGTTAATGGAGATTATAGCGAATAGCATAATCCGTAAGATAAAATATATGAGCGAAGATGTATATCTAAAATTATTTGATGTCCTGACGGTAAAACAACTTTGTGACAGCGAATTTATTTCAGATTACTTTCTTTATCCGGAATTTTAAAAAAAATCCACCTCACAAAAAATTAAAAACTAAGTGTTGCTTGGTCGTTCCCAAATAAAAAAAATATTACGAAGAACTCACATAAAATTACGTTATTCTGAGATTGTTCCAAAAGCATGGAAGATCTTCAATTAAAAAAAAAAACTCGCTTTTTACTAAGTGACTATTGTAAGGTAATCAATAAATTTACATAATTTAATATATAAATAATTAATTGAAATAGAAACTCAAGAAAAAAATATATAGGCATAATGGTGAATGTTACACAGTGAGCAAAGCGGCTACTTAAACCAGCAGGCAGGTTATAGGCCCTGTAAATGCCTAGACATCCATATTCCTCCTGATCAAGAAAATCAAGTGGAGATAAATCTGCCTTGTTGTGTAGTAGTTGACGCGTTCACCTACCGTTCTTGAGGTCCTGGGTTTGATTCCTGACAGGGTGTAATGTTGTATTAAATCAATGTGTATACACAAATAGTAACGCGTAATAGATTTTCACCATAAAAAGTAAAATGTTTATTCTCAACTTATTGTTATAATATGTTAACATGTATCTATGTCATTTATGTCTATGTAATTCATGTAATGATTCATGCACGCTAACCATAGTGCTTGGGGATGGACTTTTGATGTTGAAAAGTAATATTTTTAGTAGAAAACTTATCTGCAAATTATTTGCAACCCTATATTGTTAGTTTTTTTCATAGTTCATGAAATAACCTTCTGAATAAGCTCTTGAAATCACTTTGTTTTTGCAGGTATGTTTTCTTTCTTTTCGTCCAGAAGTGAAAAGGGAAAATCCGCCCTCGACGGGAACATATCTCACATGTTCCATATATCAAAACTACCCTTGTTTGGGGGTTAAATAACGTCTTGTAATAATATCATGTTCCTACAAGACCATCTGATTACGACCAATAAAAGTCTCAGCTCTAAATAAACACCTATTTCAGGGAAGCCAGAATGAAGGTTAAATTTGCGTTTGCTAAATTTATGAGTCGACAATATTTTGTGTGAAGGAAGTAGCAAGGTGCTTACAAAGCATGAAATAAAGCAATTAATTTCAGAATACTACTGTATTTATGAAACTGAATAATCAAATATTTAAACAGCTTGAGCAGGATTTCTCCGTTTTAAAAAAAAATGAGTTGGGGTAAGTATAGCGTGTGAGCTCGCCAATATATGACGGTAAAATTTTTATTGTCTTTGAATTTCCTAGAGTTTTAACCATAAAAAAAAGAGGATTAGAAATCAAATCAACAGACAATAAAAATTTGATGAGTATTATTTAAATAGATTGTCTATAACAGAAAAAATACATAGAGAAATAAGCATTTTTATTGATTGTAATAAAACAGTAAAGAAAATAAGAATAAATAATAATACGCTTTATATTAACAATATTAATTAAAATGCAAAAATAACATTGAATACTTGAAAAAAAAATATTCTTAAGTGTTACAAACATAATCTCAAAAATGGATAGCGATTAAAAATAAAAATTAAAGAAAAGCGATAAATGCATAAACATTTTAAAATAGGAATTATACAAATACAAAAATAATACACCACGCAATTTCGTATTTCTGCGACGATTTCTCTCGACACAATGTCGCCCCTGAGTAGCGCCTGCTAACGTCACTAAACAAAAACATCCTCGTTTTAATTACAATATTTAGGCTACGCCATGAATCTCTTTTTAAAAATAATTTCTCCCGTCACAATGTCGCCCTTGGGTAGCGCCTGCTAACGTCACTCAACAAAAACATCCTCGTTTTTATTACAATATTTCGGCTACGCCATGAATCCCTTTTTTTTAAGGGTTTAACGAACAAAATATGATTTTGTTATTATTAAAATGAAATAATTTAAATTTTAAAGGATGCTTAATCACCCAGATTTATTTTAAAACAAATAAAGACAGATTACTCCTGAATTACTTTAAAAAGATGTTATCATAAAATTATTAAATTAATCGTAAAGTAAAAACACTTGACATTATGAAATAATTAATTTCTTGTAATTAATAATGAAGATATTAATATCTTAATAATATACAAATAATTATTAACAATCAACAATATAATATTGTCATTGATTGGTAGTTAAGGAATGAAAATAAGAAGGTAGGTACTTTTTATCAAATTTTTGTCTATTCTCTACTGTAATGTTGGCCAACCTGTTTGGCATTGAAATCACCAATCACAGATGAAGCGTGTCATTTGTACATTATCGCACGAATTTTAAACAGGATATACTTATTAGACTCGCAAAACATAGAATTTAATTGTTATTACATAGTTTAAGAGTCTTAATTCAATAAGGTACACACATTATTACAATATTAATACATTATTGAAAGAAAACAAAGTATGAAAACATATTTTTGTCCCGATAAACTATTAAATAATAGTTAGTCATCGAAGATAACCAACATTGGTAGAGTTTTAGTTTTTGTTTTTAACCTTTATACCATGAATATAAAACGTGCAAAAATCGCTCGCGGATCTATGATGTTTAATAAATTATGCATTTTGTGTGCTTAAGTTAATACCTAGCGAGTACTTTTGTTTTGGCAACGCCTTAAAATTCTTTTAACGAAGCGTCAATCTACTTTTTATAAATCAAAACATTCATAACCTATAAAAAATATTAATCGACCCGTGGCAAAATACAAATTATGCTAATAGTTCGTCTTAATTTTTGTTTTTGGCTTTTCCACCTCCTAACCGATAAAATACTATCAGTAATTAAACCAAGGTGTGCTTTAAAGTTCCGTATGGCCAAAGATTATTATTTATTATTAGAATATTTTTGACATGTAGTTCAAGCATTGCTGCATTCACGTTGCTTTACTTCTGAGAGCTCAACTGCTATGTTTTTCTATGGTTATGTTTACGGTCATCTGTCATGTATTGGCGAGCTCACTGGCTATACTTACGCCAATGAGTTAGAGAAACAGCAATAAATTTTTGAATTAATGTACAGTTTCCTTTCGATTATCCAATATAACTGCTGTTAAGTACTAGATTTACTTTTTTACAATAACAACTCACGTAAACCTGTAAATATTTCGACCCTACCTACATCCTTCTTATTTAAATTTTTGTTTTCCTACCGTCCTGTGAACAAGTCAAATGTAACTCTGAAAGTTCTTTATCATATATTTATTGCATTTATTTTTATACAAATGAAAATCGTTTTATTCTAATCACTTATTTTCTAAATTATAAAAATGTACTAAGTGTCGTACTTTGTTTTATTGTTTATACATCGCCTCTGTTACTTCAATTACTTTAATCCTTTATTTATTTAAACTCTTTATTTCAATATTCCATATTTAAATATGAATAACTCCCTAGGGAGGAAATTTAGCTAGTCTGCAAGCATTTGGACAAACTTAAGCATTATTGTCTTTATTTATTGTTAATTTGCTGCAAGCCCATGCTATAACTTGTTGTAAAATATTCCTTTGTTTTTTGTTTATTTTTCATTTATTTTTTGATGATTTTATTTGTTTATTACCATATTACATATTCAATGTTGCTTTGACTGTTTAACTGGGGTTATTTACTTGTTCTAAGACAGTCAAAAAACAAATATAAAAAATAGTAATCAATACATAGAAAAAGAGGTTATGTTATGAAACGTAGTGAAAAACATAAAATACAAAAATAAAAAAACATCCAAAAATAAAAGTACAAAACGTATTTAAAAATCCGCGGTAAGAAACATAGTTAAAAGAAAATACACGGTAAGAAGCATAGTAAAGACATAGTGAAAACATATTTTAAAACCCAGTTTATGCGTAGTAAAAAACAAAATACATATCAAGCAACATAGTAAAAGACATGGCAAAAAAAAACTAATTATATTCGTGTATACCAAAAAACGTAGTAAAAAAAAATAATAAAACACATAGTAAAAAAACATGGTAAAAGATGTGATTTTTGCATTTATATTTTCTTCATTTGTGAACAGGATTTTCGTATTTTGTTTCATTACAATTGTTTTTTGTTATTTTTTTATACTTTGTTAAAGGCGCGAGTCGTCGATAAATAAATATACTGGATCTGCAAAGTATCTGACAAAGTGAAATTAGTGTTCCGTAAACTGCCTAAAACATATGTTTTATCAATATCTACACGATTCCGGCATCTATTCAATTGTAAATTGTAAAATCTGTGTTTATGGAAAGCAATGTTCGTATATGTGTCCTCGTTAGACTAAATAACTGCCGGACCGATGTACGTGCGGTTTTTATCAAAATGATCGGCTTTGCCATTAGTATACATATAACTCTTAAAATCTTCAATATGTTCTGTAAAAAAAAAGCTAGGAGACTTAATGTTTTATTCATCATTCTCCGGGGCTGCATTCAAGTACAATGCATTTACTATAAATTTGGGTGAATGTTATTTTTTTTAAAGTTTTTATTTGAATGCTTATAATTTCTACCCATTAATTCCTTAAACTGGATTTTTGGTTTTACTAAAATAATATTTTTGAAAATCGTAATCCTACATAAAATACACCCTTGTTGGTAAGAAGAGCAGAGTTTGACATTTGTAAAAATTTTCTTTATTTAAAAATTAGTTATTTCATATTTTAAAATTCAATCATAAAGAAGAACCTAGGTACCTACTTACTGATGAAAAGTTACACCATCTTTTTTTAAGTTTATCCGTTTATCATTATAAAGTACAATTTTATAAGTAAATTTACTGAATAATGTTTAATTTTTAGAGGAAACGCGGTTTGATATTTCTTTAAACAAACGTATTCCTGTATTTTCTCCTCGGATTATGGACTAGAACAGTGATTTTGTTGATATACTATAGGTGTTTACCATTGGCGTATTCTCATTATTTGGTTTTTTCAAATGTAAAAAGTTTATCATGGGAACTAGAACCATCCAAAATCCTGTAAAAATGACCAGTTTTATTCCGCTGTCTTCAAGCGCACAGTATACAAATATGACAAATATTTTTTTTAATGCAAGACGCACCATTACATAATTTTTTATTCCAATGTTCTGTCTAAAAAAAGTGGTTCAGTTTTGAGGTGCGGAAAACGGGATAGCGAAACGTCAATATCGTATATTTTAGAATGGATATAAGCATGCAAGTTTTTTTACAGTATCGGAAGGGTATCTGCAAGACAGTGACAAAAAAATAACCTTTAAATATCTACTTACCAAAATTCCCTGTCACCGTATATACTCATAATTTATGTTTTCCGGAACATAACAATCAAACTTTCGATTGTGTTAATTAATTAAGCTTTGTATGACTATGTACTCAAATCTAGCAAAACATTGCCGGGTTCAGCTCGTACTTCATAAAAGAAACGTAAACGGAAGAATTAATAAGTGCGTTAAAACGTATGTACAGTCCACAATATTCCTTCTGTTATCAGTGTATGAAACCTATAAGGTAATGAGCTGAACAGACGAATACACCCTTTTGTCAGATTTTTATTTTAACATAAATCTTACTTTTTATTTATTTTAATACCCTTAATGTCAACATGGGCAAAAGAGCATTGTTTACTTTTAAACCCCTATAAAATACAAATTATGTTTGCGGGAAGTCAAATATTGCTAAGTAAATTATATGTATCTACTCTTACTCCTCTTAATTTCAATATTACATATATACAGGAAATCTGTTAAAAATCTAGAAGTACCGATGAATGAATCTAGTGATCTTTGTTGGCAAGTTCATACAAATGAATTAAGACGCAAAATATTTTTCAGTCTACACTCACTTAGAAGGTTAAAAAAAAGCTCACTTGTACAAGCAATACATACTACTCATTCTAGATTTCGCTAATATTTCCATGACTGGTTAAAGCTATGAGCAACTCGGTAAACTTGAATGACTTTAAAATACATGCACTCGGTATATTTTTGGTCTAAGATAATCTGACCACATTTCTGATTATCGTTGGCAACTGAAATAGCTCAAAATTAGACAGCGGAGAGACTAACACTGCCTTTAACTTCTCTCTACTGTACTTCATAGTCCAACGCTCTGATAAACCTACGTGAAAAAATTCAACGCTTATCAGTTCATGGTTAACCTCTTCGTCCTTTTTCTCAAAACACTCTTTTCATACCCATCCTCAATTGCGCTTTTTACTCCAACATATAAAGTGTCCATACGAGTTGGCTGTGAAATCATCTGCCATCCACTATCAAAGATGTTTCTACAGTATCTCTTTCTGAAGAAACATCTCCTTTCTTTTGTTTTAATTTTTAAAAATATACATTTTAAGTACTATTAATGATTTAAGATAATTTTCACAAAAATACTTTTGTTTCTATTTTGGTGTATCTTCAGATTTTTTATTTTATTTTCTATTGAACGCGTTTTGTAATTTAAATTATAGTTGATTAGAAATAATAAACATTTGGCAATGAATGAGCCCACCAATGTTCAATTTATATTATTTGCAAAAAGTGAAATAAAAAATGTTTTAGTGATTTTACACAAAATAAATACCTAATTGTATTTTTCGACATGGAAAACCTCGAAGTTTGTAAACAAATCTTTATAGTATATTTTTTTTAAACTGTTATTTTTTGTGTTGCTTTAAATATTCTTTTTCCTTTTAATTACATTTGGCACGTTTTTTTTTTTAAACTTTTGTTAAATAAATATGAGATAATTATAGCTGTTGGTTATCCAAATAAATAAAAATAAAAATAAAATAAAATAAAATAAAATAAAATAAAATAAAATAAAATAAAATAAAATAAAATAAAATAAAATAAAATAAAATAAAATAAAATAAAATAAAATAAAATAAAATAAAATAAAATAAAATAAAATAAAATAAATAAAATAAAATATTTTTTTTTTCCTCAAAAGATAATTATTACTTTAATTTAAAAAAAATAATAAACGTATTTGATTAATCACATCAGCGAGTAATACAGATAATATGGAAACTTCACTTGTCGATAATAAAGTTTGTTTTTTATATTTTTAAACTATATTGTTTCTGTTATAAAATATCCTGTGGAAAAAAAAATGTTTTGAATGAATTTTTCCTATGTATTTTTTCTCAACGGTTATTTTGTACAATATTACTTAGGTCAAAATAAATTCAATTTTGTGGGTTATTTTTTTCTCTTTTATTTATAATTCCTTTTTTTTTATTTTTGAAAATACTATTATGTAAAATAATAGGTTTTTGTATTTAATAATACTTTGCCAAGCACGAGAGTTTCACTAACTTATTTTTGAAAATTAACTTATTTGAGAAACAACAATCGCTTTAACTTTGAATACTGTAATTATCTATGATTTTCGTGGTTTTTGTATAACTTATTATTTAATAAATAAACAATAAGAAAATATTTGAAAATTGTTTTAATGCAATTATTTGCATTTTTTAAATATAAATAATATTTGGCGCAGCCCTGTTTCTAACTTTATTCTGTGAAATTACCTATATAAGCAATAGGTAAACATCGTTATTCGTATATATTGGGCAGGTACATAGCGCGACCCCTACATTAGGGTCTCGATAAATACTCGGATTGGTTTGCTAGAGTCGGAACGACTATTCCTTATAATTTTGCTGAGATTGCTTTGAAACTAGCATGTGGATTTAGGAACGATTGGTAACTTTGGTAACATTCATGTTTTGTGTTAACTAATGTAAATTCTGTAATGCCGACAGGTGATATTTGATTTGCGTAATATTACGCTATGTCACCCGATAAATAAAAAAAAAACACATTAAACAAAAATATTTTTCTTCGTTTTCATGATTTACCCAAATATCCCAATATCGGGAGTCGATTTTCAACAAGCTATAAATAACTCGGTATTAAAAAATGGTAGTCAAGTTGTTTTTTTATAAATGTAAGCCAACGGCCATAGGCCAGCCCAATTATTTCTCCGAAGTGACAAATAAATTATTAGATTTATTTATTTATTAATATACACGGCATGAATTGCCTTTTATCTTCTGAATATAAACACTTCAATATTACGTGGAAAAAAAACCATTTAACTATTTTTTTTATTATTTTTATTTTTCTTCACATTATAAACAATAATAAAAATAATAAGACATATTTTTCTCAAACAACTGCTATAACACAGCACTCTCATGAAAAAAACATACTTAGATATACATATTTCAAAATTTAAACAACATGTGCTTATATTTTTTTATTTTTTTAAAGAAATGGGTTTTTCTATTTTTAAGACGTACCAAATAATAATAATAATGGTGTATTAACAAAAATTCAAATAACTTTATATACTACATACACAGTTAGGTAATACATTTCTCTGGATCATGTCTAATATAAGTACATTTTATGCAAAAAGAAATAAAATTCTTTTATATCTCAAAAAAAGGGTTATTATAATTTATTGTGTATGCTGATATTTGGTTAGATTCCATATTTGTAAGATATCCAAAATAAACACTTTTATTGGATTTGATTAATTTATTTTTTTTTTAAAGATATGTGACGCGTTTTGTCTTGTTAAGACATAATAAAGTACTGCTTTTAGTTATAATAATAACAATTACAATATTTTTTTAAAATAGGTACCTATACACGATACACGTAAATATGGTAACAATAAATAGTACCCATACAAAATTATATATAGAACTAGCAAATGTAAATTACCATTGAAATGATTAAATAGAGTTGATTTACATAAACTTAACTTAATGTTAAAAATATCAGCAACGTCGGAATAGTTATTGCTGAGTAACATGGAGCCGATTCAGAATATTAATATTCGATTATCCTGTCCGCAAATTATTGCAACTAAACGGAGGTACTTGACAAGTCCCTCGACCAGGGGCCTTATACTGGACTCGTTCGTCTTTTGAATCGTATGCAATTTCCGTAGAGCTAGGGTTTCCTAGGACAGCAGTGCCCGTATCTTAACGGCCGTAGTGAACGGTGATGCGGTGGACAGTCGTCGAAACGGTGACTTGAAAGGCTCCAGGTACCTTGAATAATGTTAGAATTATTCTAATAGTAAAAACTCGCAAAGACTCGATGTCAATATAAATTTGTATGGATACAGGTAACTGAGGTAACTGAGGTAACTGTACCGTTTCGAAATTTTTTCTAAGTTTGGTTGAATTGTAGAAAAATTTAATACGTTGCATTTAGAGTTTCAACTTATTTTATCTAGGATTCTGAAAGAATTTTTAATCAAATGTCTGTAACAGGAGCAGGGATCAAGACGGTATTTGTGCATGTTTCACGTAAGTTCCTGCATTTATTTCTCGTGGAATTTTAAAACTTTCAATTTGATATTTCACTGTATACTTTTGATCACGATTTACCAAAGTTTTTCAGCAACGGAGCACTTTGCGAATCCATCATATCAGACCAGCTTGCCAACCCTACTGATTTTTCGGTGTATCTACTGATTTTGGGAGCAATCTTCTGATCTACTGAATTCGAATGAAATTCAACCGATATAAAAAACAATAAAGAAATGGTTTTGTCTATGATATTGAGAGCAGTTTTTATTTTTATTGACCAAGTGATACACCGTTGCTAAGAGTTGAATTTTTAGACATATTTTAATTACAAAACAAGTAAAAATTTTCCTAATAATAAAGATGCAACAAAACACTTTGGAATTATTTCTCTTAAAGATCGTAAAACTGTTTTAGAGCTGGTGTATTTAAATTAAATCTTAAATAACGAAATTGATTCTGCTGAACTATAATCACTTACAAAATTTAGAATACCCAGGTTTAATAATAGACTTTGTCATCTTTTTTCAACATCTCTTCAAAAATCGAATCTGGGTAAAAATGAATACATTTATAGAGTATGCTCGTCATATGATAAAAAAATTATAGCCATAGCTCTTTTTGAGGAAAGAAAATACTGTTTTAAAAAATATATCAAAATTGCGAAAGAGACGTCTTAAGAGCAACATTTTTAGTAACTATTATTTTATCGTTTTACTTATTAGTGTTCATTATTTTATTATTAATTATATATATGTACGCGAAAGTATGTGCGTTAGTGTATGCGTATACGTTCATGTATATATGAATGTATGTATGTTTATGTATGTTTATGTATGTATGTATGTATATATATATATGTATGTATCTATGTATGTATATATATATGGATGTGTGTGTGTATGTATATGTATGTATGTTGTATGTGTACATTTATTTACATTTTTATTTCTTTTTTCATTATTTTATAATTACTTACTTTTTCTTTTCTTCTCTTCCTTCTCTATTTTCCCATGGATATAATTTAAAAATTAGAGTCACTGATTAAATAAATTAGATTTTTATTTTGTCATATTATTAATTGAATCGGCATGCACTTCTTAACACCTAATTGTATTTTTTGTGAAAATAAAACTTTGTTTAAAATCTACACAATTTTATTATTTTACTAGAACACTACTACAGTTTCGGAAGAGCACTCCTCCCATAGACGGGTGATAAAAAACTAATAATACATACATAATACTGTTATGTGCTTTGTTTTTAGAACTAAATTCCACTTTACATTTTTTCCTTCATTGAGCATGTTTCCGTATTTGTACTTTAGACAATTATCCATATTATTTGCTAACACCTTAGATTAGTGGAATAACCACCCTACTTCAGGTTTCATCACTGATAAATTTGTTTGTTTTTGTTAAGATTCTATATTCCCATCTGAGCCTAATACTGTTCATCGTCTTTGTTAATGATATAGTGGATGTATTTGATGATGTGGAAATATTGCTGTCTGCCGATGACACGAAGATTTTTAAAGTTAATAATTCCGTAAATAAATGTGTGACTCTGCAACATAATTTAGATAAAATGTTCCAGTGGTGCTCCACTAATAAACTACAATTAAATATAAAAAAATGCCACACAATGAGATTTTTTAGAATAAAAAACACATTTTTATTTGATTATTTGATGGGAACTATGCAATTAGGCTCAATTTCTGAGGTGCGTGACCTGGGTATCGTTTTTGATCTAAAATTATCATTTTAGATCAAAATCTCAAATCTCAATCTCAAAAATCAATCTTTGTGTGACTAAGAAATTCAAAAACATAGGCACTTTGAAGTTGATGTATACTTCATAAGTGAGAAGCCAGTTAGAGTATAATTCTACAATATGGACTCCTTACTACAACTGTCACCAAAACGCTCTTAAAAGAGTAAAAAAAAGTTCTTACGGTTTATAAATTTTAAATTTAGAATCAGTCATGAAATTTTAAATGACGATTTTTACTAAAAACATTAAATTTGTTAAAACTTAACGATAGAAGAAAAATATGGACCTTTTAAATTTATTCAAAATTGTAAATTCAATATGGGATCGCCCTGAACTATTATCTCTCATCAACTTCAGGGTGCCTGGAAGAATAACTAAACAGGTGCCACCGTTTTGAAGTAACAATTCATGAACAGTGTATACTTGTAATGCCGTATTAAACAGACTTCATGAACTCGGCAAAAGTTATTCCTACGTATCTGATATATTTAGTTTAGGGTATTGTTCCTTTATAACAAACCTTTTGAACTTATACAAAGATGATTAATGGTTAATATAATATGTACTTATTCATTCATTTCATAATATATACAATTTTTTGTTCACTCTGCCCAGCTGATGATTTTCTTGTTGTATTACTTTAGAATGTTTTAATATTAACTTGATTTCCATTTACTATAGCGAGTTTTATACAAATGGTTAAAAACGGCCATCAAAATTGGAATATTTGGGTATTATATATTTGGATATGTATTTAATTTTTATTTAATAAATATTCACCATATTAAAGTGATTTGAACATGACTTCTACATTACCGGAGTACTTATTGAGTTATTTGAAAAAACATGAAATTATGACTGTGATTCGCTTTCCATTAAAATGATGTTACTTAAATATAAACTTAGCCTGCTCTATCTCATATTTTTTTAAATTAATTTACTTTTTCTTTTTTAAGACATTAACGCCTTTTTTACCGTTTAAAAAGAGAACTTTCATCCCTTGTAATAATTATGATTAAATCCATTCAAAACAGATCAATCATCCCCTGCTCCCGCATAAAAAAAGATAACATAATAGCGTCGCTATCGCGTAGTGAAAATTCATATGTAATACACAGTAAAAATAAAGGGGTTTTATATAAATAAACTAAGGGTCATGACCTAAAGGTTATATTTGCACCCCTATGTGGTCCCAAACTCCCCAAGGGGTTAGATGTGTGTACGTTATGGACTAACGTACATATTTTGTAGATATTATATTTAGGATGGAGTCTCCGCCTCAAGGCGTGTACATACGAGTACCAGTATGATAAAATGCATATTTTTCAAATCCATAAACATGAATTATGGTTATTGGTTTTTAGAGAAGTAAATTTAAATGAATTTCACATTAAGGCTTTTGTCTGTGTCCAGACAGATGCATAATGTGTGTGAAATAGAACCAGAATCATGGAGGAGTGTTTTTGACTTGCTGCCTACTCTCGGGTAAAATTTCTGAACAAGGAAATCGAGTAGAGATAAGTTCGACTCGTTTTGTAGTAGTTGGCGTTTTTGCCTACCATTTTTGAGGTTCTGGGTTCGATTTCTGGGAAAATCAAATATTGTTTTTAAAAAATTTAGTTTATTTTTAAGGTTTTTCAAACATAACATTTCATTGTTTCTGATCTAGCACGTAATGCGTTGGACTAATAACCTTACCCTTATGCAACAGATAATTGAAATACGCTGCATTTAATCTACAAAATCAATGCTCTATGCACCGCCACGTGCGGATAAGGACATAAGTAACTGGTAACTTCAACATAGCTTTAAATATCTTGTATTAATATACTTATATCAACAGAAACGAAGAACATTTTATCGCAGGAAGTATAGAAGTCTAAACATTTACAGAGTTTAAGAACTGTCATTGTCTGGTTTAAGTGGCCACATTACGCATTTTCTAACATTCACCATTCTGCCATTGTTTGAACTTCTATATAAGTTCAATTCTTCCATTTGTGAATCTTTGTGAAGCGGCTATTTAAACCAGCCATAAGCCTTGTAAATACCTAGACGTCTATATTTCCTTCTAAAAAATGTTTTGCCTCTCTCCTGTAATGTTTTGTTGTGCATTAATTGCTCCCGAGCGGTTGAATTCAGTTCATATCTACAAAAATTTGGATAGATATTGTTGATAAATCTAGTGTAGTTAAAAATCTTGTTTGCACTTGCGCGTCCGGACGGATAAAGAACATCATAGTTTTGTGTGTGAAATGGAACCAAGACCTTTACAGCTTATCTCAGATAAAAATCCCCAAAAATAAAATTGAATGAAGATAACACTTCCTCGCAATGCAGTGGTTGACGTGTTCACCTACCGCTCTTGATGTCTTGAGTTTGATTTTTAGCAGAATCATCGTAAAACATTTGTTCGCAAGTTTGGTATAAAGCTTGACAGGCTTTGCATTTTGATAGATGTCTTAATCAGGGTGTCTTAAAAACGTGAAAATGTTTTTATTTATGAACTGTTTCAGAATTGCCGGTTGAAGGGTGGCAATGGCTCTGGTTATTTCTATCAGACGTGATTCTCTCGAGTAAATAACAAGATAATAAACTAACATACCCTATTACCGTGAAAATGGGAAAATAAGGTTGATAGTGACAGAGAAATTTTATATATATCTTAATGCCCTTACGGTGATAGGAGCGTTAAAATTTATAAAAGTAAGATATAATAATTATCGTTGGCCTCATGGTGCAGTGGTCAGCCCGTTTGCTTACGACGCAATAGGTCTCGGGTTCAATCCCCATCAAGGTTTACATTTAATATTTATTTAAAAAGGTGTTTTACACCAGAACAGTGGTCGGCAAACTCATTAGTGAAAAGAGCCAAAGATCAGCAATACGACGATCAAAAAAAATTTTTGAGTCAAATTTCTTTTCGTTAAACTATTTCCTCTTCAAAGCCAACGAACCATATTAATTATCTGTTATTGAGTAAATATTTTTAAAATTAGCTATGCAAAGGAGATTTAACGACAATTATGTTGACAATCTTGATTACCAAATCCCTAACCACTTCGATATTTTTCGTCTCTTAATGAATGGTGCAATGGTAAAAAAGTGTAAAGTGATTATTTTTTGCTAAGAAAATACAAAAAAATCCGTTTTCCCTTCGGTCATAATTTAAACTCCATATTTTGAAATTGAAATGATTTCATCGAGTTTAATATGATGCTTCTCTATGCATTCAATTACAGTATTTGCAATATCCTCAATAATTCAAAAGGCAATAGTCTTAAAAAAAAAATCTGTAGAACCTGTAGAATAAATAATTTGAACAAAAAGTCTAACTTGCGCTGAGCCGCACTCGAGCCGCGGTTTTCCGGCCACTGCACTAGTATATTCCATAGTCCATGGGCTGGCACCTGAAGCGTAAAACGGAGTATCTTACATCCATGTAACAAAAATGATCAAAATACGCTGCGGTTGATGTAGCGATGCATAACCCTATGCACAATTTTGTGCGGAAAGGGTAGTTTTGTTGATGATGATAAATAATGCAAATATTTTATAAGCAAAGATTTTTTTAAATAGGGTATTGCGGGGTTAGTTGAGCGGTGAAGCTAGTTGAGAAATTGGAATATCTCAAAAACTACGGATATCACGACAACATTTTATAAGTAGAAAATACAGTAGGCTTATTTTGTCACACAATTTCGTTTTGTAAGTTCGTTTGTTTGTCATTTATCTATCTTATTCTTACGCAATCAACACTATATTTTGGTCTCGTTCCCTCTTATTTGATACAAATGAATTTACGAAACGAATTATTTACAGCATGGGCACAGAAACAATGACAAAGATCACGTTACCGTTAATTGCAGCTCGGTTAACGATTGAGGCGCACGGACGCTTTGTTTATTTTGAGATCGAAAAATTAAAAACTTGTTGGTCGTTTTTTTTCTTGGACTTGTACAAAAACAGCCACCTGCAATCACATACGCGTTGATATTTTACGTATTTATTTCAAATAACCGTTCAATTCCAAGTCATGTCCTTTTTTCATAATAAAACTTACGTTTTCATAAATGCAGTCAGGGTTTGTTGGGCAGGCTTGCTCAATTTAATAATAATAGACTGCATTCAAATGTTTGATTTCATAATAAGTAACTTTACTAAAATTATCGAATTGAATACTGTAAAACTCTCTTTTTATAATTTTCATTACTAAAAATCACATTTAATAATATAAAAGTTTATTATTTTTCCAAGCCTTTAATTTTATTTTGTTATAGAAATAAGGCTTTTTTTCTGTGTAATATTTTTTCTGGAGTTTAAATTGCATATATATGTAATTATCAACTGTAGTTTTATGAAAATTTTTGCAATTTGTATATAGGAACCTTTCATTTCATTGCTCAACTTGCCCCATAAAGCACTCGTAAGGTTTTCACATTCATGACAATATCTTCTCAAATCAAAACTGAAATCATTTTATTTTCTCAATATTTTTAAAGCAAAGTAAATTATTTATCTAACATTGTTAGAATCAATGAAATCTGATACACTACTTGAGAGTAATAACAGATTATATGAAAAGTTGCTCAACTAACTCCGCTCCAGCTTTATTAACCCGCCATAAAAGCTTAAAATTTTTGTTTGCAATGTGCAAAGACCTCCAGCCAAGTAGTAGGGGCTTTCAATGCAATATTTTGAAGTACGCAAATGTTAAACGGACCATTACACGTAATAAAAAATGACCAATAGTTTTCTTCTACTCGCTAGAAATCGAATCAAAGGCCCCAAATATGGTAGAAAAATGCGCCACACAATATACTACGAGGGAAAAGCGGGTAAATCTCTACTTGATTTGATTATTAGGATTTTACCTGAGAGTAACCATCGAGTCTTTGAGAATTGTATTCTACGAGTATATCCGCCAAGATAGAAAAAAAAACTGACAACGCAGCCTTTTTTGTATTTTTTTACATGCATTATCAACAGAAGTCTATTTTCATCTCATGCTGTTATATTCGGCGTCGACGAAATAATCCGATACTCCTAAATAATACATTTTGCATCAAAAGCTTTACATAATAGAAAGATCCTATGAAACCTTTTGCATAGATGAACCTCCACACGATTTCTAATACAAGACCTTTCAAATGTATTCGAAAAATAATCGCACAAAAGTCGTGCAGAGTACTTTTAAAAACGTCGGCCCTATTTAGATATCACGCGAATTAGAAGTAAAAATATTTTTCTATTACGAAAATAAGGCTCGTATAATTTTTAACGCCTTTTGCATAAATAAGTTTATCATGAAATAAACAAAAAACTAAAACACTACATAAAAAAAACAAGGGTGTAAACCAAATTATTTATTGAATTCCCAGTTTTTTTTTGTATTCCCTCTAAATACCCAAAACCGTTTTAAAGATCGAAGATCTTTTTGGTTTTGCTAATGCTTAAAAACTTTTTTTTCTGTCAAAAAACGAATTACTTTTACATATTTCAATATAATAAACTAAAATTTATATTTAGTTTGACTTAGCTGTTTTCATTGCCCCATTCACTTTTAGTTTATAAAAGTTCATGCAATATTTATGTCAGACATTATTGTTTTTATCTCTCATGTTTGTATGTATTATATCAATTACTAAAACGGTAGTAAAAACTAGGTTTTTTTGTACAAAATACACGTGGCGCAATTGATTAGACACCTTACTGTAAAACTGGCGTCGCGGATTTGATTCATGTCAGTTGCAAGAAAAAATCAAAGAAATATTTTTTTTCAATAATAATTGGTCTAAGTGGTGTAGTGTATTTTTCACAGCTTCCTTTTATATCCTATTTCCAATCTGCTCACAAGCTTCTAAAGGAGACGCTCAGGGGTTATTATTAAAAAAAAAAAAAATCTAAAAATAACAAATTCCATTGGGTATTTTATATAAATTACATATTTGTTTGAAATACAATTAATTGAAAGGAAATATGTAATGAGAAATATGTTTATTTAACTACCTAATATACACTCTGCTTCGTGAACAGACCCGAAAACTGAAAACAACATTCCTCGTGGTAAACATTTTAAAAATTCATTTTTTTTTCTTCGAAAACCCTTTTTTTTATTATTTCTAATTCAGTCTTTCCACAAACCCTTCACATAACCAGCCATTTCGCTTGTCCGCGTCCGATGCATATCACTTCGTTGGTCAAATACGTTTTTTGTATTTTTTGTAGGGGAGTGGTAGTAGTTTATGGAAGAAATGCATGTCCGAGATATTAAAAATTCTCTATATTTTTAAGTTATAAAAAAAAATTAGAGATAAAAAATAGTTTTTGTAAAAATATTTTTTTTACAAAAACTATTTTAATGTTTACCGTGAGAAACGTTCCTCTAAAGTTTCGCGGTCTGGACTTGAAACACCGTGTATATCATCATTATCTCTGTTTATTTATACTTGCACTAAAAAGAGAAAAATAAATGTATTGGGAAAAATGACTTACGAAAGCAGAGATATAAAAGATAAAAAAATATTTCTGAGTAAGCTGTGAATTACCAAAAACATGATTTTTTTACATTATGCGTGTAAACCTTATTTCAATTCCTGCATATGCGAGAGGATTATAATATTATGTATTTGATATTGATTATATATATACGGCCTTAGCCAATTACAACAGTTACATGAAGAAACATAAATGCAAGAAACTGAACAATAAGAACATAAAACTATTTGGTAAAGACAAACAAGGGCAAAACAATAATAGTATACAATATATTAAAAAAAACGAAAGACCAAAAACTTTGAGCTAAACCATGCCAATCCAACTTCATCCCACACTGTTTAGTCGTGAAGAGATCGACGAAAAGCCGGAAGATCTATCCCAAAAAATTTCAAGTCGTGTGATGAATTGACTTATCTACACATTCTGGACATTGGGGCATAAAAACCAAAGATGCAGTTAGAAGATTTTATAAATAGCAGATTTTGACTTCTGGTGATACGGTTGGGAACATGAAAATAAATTGATTGCAACAGAGATGGGACATCACTTAAAGCATTAAGTATTTTGAAAATGCATATGAGGTCCATCTCAATTCTACGTATCTCCAATGAAGACAAATTAAGAGATTGCTCTATTTCAAAATAAGAATAATTACCCCTTTGTAATCCGAGCAACCGTGCCACTTTTCTTAAAAAACGGTGTTGGACAGACTCGATATGGTCCATATGAGTCAGAATTAGGTAGCCGATTTACCGATTCAGTGCCTTATGAACCATCGGGTGCTTATAAAGGTATAGAAAAGATTATAGTTATAAAAACTGGACAAAATCACTTTGTTAATAGTGTTTTTAATAAATAATAAATACCAAAAAAATGTGTGCATATTTTTTTGAAATCATCTTTGATATTTTCATCCTTTGTTTTTGACCAACCGTTTATTGTACATATCTCCTTCCCGGCTTATCCCGGCTCCGGTAATCCCGGGAGCGGTCTCCTGTTCCCGAGTTGGGGAGGGGATCGTTGCGCCCACTCGCCACCCAGGGAGTAAGTAACAGTGCACCTCTTTAGTACCTCGGATCGCGTTTCTGGAATCAGCGTCGCGCGGTCCCCCGGACGCTCGTAAAACTCAAATGGTCTAATATATCGATGTGGTGATCAACACTGCGCGTAGGCATTTCAAATCGCAATATAATGTTTTTTCCAGAAAATATTTCACTTTTGTTTTAATATTTACATTTGTAGGGTCCATAGGCCATAATTGATAACACACACGTGTTAAATTAGTTCACCTGAAGTAGACTAATGACCGACGATGCAATGTCATCACTTTCTATCGAATCCAATACATACGTATAATGCAACTCTATGAGAACTACTACTACTATCATCACGCCATTTCCCCGTAGGGATAGGCAGAGAAAATGGACTGCCACACACGTCTATCCTGGCATACAATCCTAGCCTCTTCCACATTCATACATGTTGTCATACATGCCCTTGGTTATATCTGCTTTTGACATGACCAGACTTAAGATTTTGGTTTATCTGATCATGCCACGTCTTCGTATCACGTTGCCGCTCATTTTCGCCATATATACTTGTTTTACCATTCTTTCGTCGTCCATTCGTTCTACGTGACCAAACCATCTCGGAGACCATTTCTTAATCTTCTATGAGTATTGCACATGAAATCGGAGAGCATCGTTCTACAGTACATTCACATCTTCCCTACCATGAAGAAATAAACTACAGAGGAACGTCGCTTATAAAGAGACCATAGGACGCAACGCCAGTCAGTCAGCCCAACAAGTTCAGTTCGCTCAGCTTCAGTATGTAGTTCAAGTGCAGTTACTTCAACCTATCATTGACCTAACACTCGTCCGACGTAATTAATTATTTATTCAACATGTAATAAATAAACATCAAACAGCAACCTTGTGTCTTCTCTGTCTCCAACTGGAGTAGGAACTTCAACCAACATTCAAAAACCTAAATCTTACACTCCTTTCCTTTTTCACCTTTAACATACGGTATTAATCAAAAATCCCTCGAGTCACTGTGTTGTAACCTGAATCTAGGAAATGATTGTTTGATAATCACTGTCTCTTTTCATCTTATTAAAATTACATCTGTGTCTTACTAAGTGATCTGATTAGATAAGATATCTTTTTCTCAGATGAAAATTTTGTATATTTATCTAAACATACTCTATATTTTGTTATTTTCAAAGATCCCGATTGAAAAAATATTTGATTCAAAATTATTTATTAAATGAAATTAATACACAATAACTCATTTTTTGTGTGTTTTCAATTTTTTTTTTCGTAATACTAAAATGGCGTAAATCCTCAGTTTCTCTGACGACCATGTCTTCCACAAACCCCTATTCCTCTCCTACCCGTCCACTTCCTTTGTCCGTGTCCGGTGCGTATCGCTTTGAAGGTCAAATACGTTATTTATCTCAATTTTTTTGTAAGGAAGAGGTAGAGGTTTGTGAAAGGGGTGCTAGTCTGAGAAATTAAGGACTCACCCAATTTTCAAATTATTAAAAAATGTGTTTCATAAGAATTTTTTTTTTTTAAGTTTACTTCGTGGTCTGGCCCTGAAACACTGTTCATGCAAATAAACATTTAAATTTACTTTACTGAAATAATTATTAGCTTAAAATATTCGTCTAATTGTGCAAAATAAACAAAGGGCCAATTTATGGTAATTAGTTTAAATGTTCTCAGTAAATTGTAACACAAAACTAGTGCGTATTTATTTATTGTACACCCATAAATACGTGCAATAGGATTAGTTCCTTTATCAATAATCGTCTTTGTTTGGAATTCCAAAACCTTCGTATTTAATAGGGAAAGCATTATTCATGGTCTACGCTTAACTAAGATAAGTACAATATGGGCCGATACAAGTTTTGTACTAAGATCTTCTCCACGCCTAAGACCGGATTACACAACCCTTATCTAGCATTAGATTTCTTCGATGTAAACAAGCCTTAAGTTATTTCTACATTTTAAGCCTGTATAAACATTAGTTTCGTTTGTTTGTTTTATTATTTTGATAAAAATTAAGTTGTCATATTATAAATATTCATTTCATATAGTTATGGCCTTAATTTTTTCAGTGTTCTTGTACGGTGTAAAATTTTGGACACCGAGAGAATCTGAAAAGAAAAAAATTTATGTTTTCAAAATGTGATGATTGCGGAAAATGTTGCGGATTCTCTGGACAGCCAGACGAACAAATATATCCATTCTTCAGGAACTAGATATAAGAAAAATACTAAAATCCATGTACGAGTAAAGAATCTTGCAGTTTTATTTTATTTTATTTGGGAAATCAACAGTTCTACATACATATTTTTAGTAAACAAACAGATAAAGTGTATAAACTCAGAACTAATAACAAATTTCCACATAGTATACAAAGTTAGTAAAGAAAATATATAACATATCAAATAAATAAATACAATTTATACATATAAAAATAAAAATGTTATTTTCATGTACTCAATTTTCAAAGATTTTTTTATATTTCTTTTAAGAACATTAAGTTACTGTAAATTGGGCGGGATAAGGACAAGAATGCTTAAAGAGAGGTTAAGGAGAGGAGAAGAGATGTACATATTTATTATTGAAATGTCTACTAAGTTACATAATACATTTTTAGAGTAAATTTTAAATCTGACAGATTGGTGTTTGTGTAAGCTATATTTTTAAATTTTGTATTGTACATTGAAAAAGTCCTACGAAAAAAAGCATTTTTAACATACGATGTTTTACTTATTGGTACATAAAACAGGTGGTACCGTCTACAAATCCCGGCTGGCACATGTATTGTGATTTAACCAAGCAGCTATGTACAGTCAACCATTTCTGTCATAATTTTGTAAAGCAGTAGTTGGTCCGCACACACTCTGCGGTATTGTAGAGAAATGATTACATGGAAGGTGGAGGCAGTGAGAGTAGATACATAAGAAATACCGGTTTTGTATTTAAGGTACTTTATAAATTTGTTTTGAATATTTTCTATTCTACTTATATATATGGCATACTGGGGATTCCATATCTGAGAGGCGTACTCCAAATTCAGTTCAGTTCTTTGGACATATTTCTTGGGGGAACTCTGATTGTTTGGAAAAAACTATCTTCCTAGGAAATGTCGAAGGGACAAGGTCACGTGGACGTCAAACAATAAGATGGAGCGGCTTGGTCACTGAATTAACAAAATTGTCACTGACGAATGCCAATAGAAGAGCGCAAGACCGTTCCAGATGGAGGGAGACTTGAAGATTGATTGAAGAGAGAGAGAGACATCTAGTTTTGATATACTTTCGAATAAATTTTTAAAAATTTAAACTGACGTATAAATCATTATCTATAATATATTTATTTCAGTCAAAAGCCTTGCAGGCCCACCGAAGAATGCAACAAGTCTAGTTTTATGCATGAATTATTCCAGTCCAAACTTTGTCTGCTTATTCGAAGCAATTTTTATCCCAGTAATTTAATCCCCGTGAGCTAAAACTTTATGAAAATGTAGTTAAAAAATTATGAGTTCAACAAATTTGAGACTCCAATTGAATAGTTTGAAAGATGTGTTGACCCTTATTATTAATGATCCTACATATATTAACCATGTAATGTGGCTAGAGATAAATAGTCATTCATTTTAAGATAATTATCTCTATACCAATATAACTATTCTTTCAGTCAGAGTACCGGCCCGTCGCACACGCTTGTAATGCAAAAGGTCATTTTTGTATGATTTCTACCATTATCTATCCGTATAAGTTTTCATCTGCTTATTCAGGGCACATTATTTTCTTCATAATTTAACACCGTTACGCTAGAGTCTAGCTGCTTGCTAACGTCGTGCAAGTGACCAACTCATTAGATTACATTTTTATCTCGCAATTGCGAGCCAATATATTCTTATCGTCAATCGAGGTGCTCAATTGAATATCGTGACATTGGATTGTACGGCTTGCAAATAGTACGGCGGCCTCCGTGGTGTAGTGGTCAAGACGCTTGACTCACGCACGGAAGGTTCCGGGTTCGATTCCCGGTGAGAACACAAAAAAATTAAAATGTGATTTTTTTCAAGCCTGGGTGCTCTGTGATGTAATTCACCACTGTAATTAGGCTTCCTGGCCTGTTGTGGTGCAAAAAAAAATGTTTATAGATATTATCTCTCAAATATTTTCAAGATAATTTAAAAGCCTGAACAGGAATTATTCCCCGCCGAAAGCAGTTTTTTTTAATATTGATTTATTTTAACAAATAAAATAACATACTACAACAGAGATGAAGAACATTTAAGAGAAGTCTAGGCATCTACAGGACTTATGACCTATCAATGGCTGGTTTAAGTGGCCACTTTACACACTGTGTAACATTCACCATTCTGCCCATATTTGAACATCTATATTCCTTCAATTCTTTCATCTGTTGATGCTTTTGAATTTAAAGAGCTGAAACCTTTATTTATGCGGGTAAGATTCATATAATTGAATTATTTCACCAACATACTAGGCAAACTCAAAATATTGATAAATTGCCTGGTCCATGAAGAAGTATAGAAATTGAAAAAATAATATTTTGAGTATAGATACTGATAAAATATAGAAATATTTTGTACTTTTAAATAAAAGCAAGAAAAGAAAAAAACATTAATAAAGAAATTTAAATATTCATCCGGTACAGATAATTTTTGTGTCCAGGCGGATGAATAATTCTTATTCCTACTCTCAAAACTGGGGGTCAGTGCTATACAAGCTCCTGGCACCACTGCAGCCCGTAAAGATCTATTGTGACTGTAATAAGTTCTCCCCCTCTAAGCCCAGGTTTTTAAAAAGCCGAGAGGCAAGAGTTCTCATTTTGCTGAATCTTTTTCTTCAAGCCCAGATCCGGAAAGTCTCGGACTATTAGAAAGGGGGCGAGTTCTTTCACATCCTCAGGCTTAACCAGTGGTCCACCGAGAATTAGGCTTCTTTTACTTTGTAAATCATGTCAGTTGGTAAGACAGATAACTGTGAAACTAGCGTCGTGGGTTCGATTCCCACCAGTTGCAAAATAAAATTCCAAGAAAGAATTTTTCCTCAATTGGTCTGGGTGTTGTGGTATATTTTTCATAACTTTCTTCTATATCCTATTTTCCACTTGCTGACAAGCCTCTAAAGAAAAGGCTTAGCGGGTTATTCCTTAAAAAAAACTTCCCCTCTTTTGTTAGAGAGAAAACACGTTCGAGAAGGGAAAATGGAAGTCTTGGCATTTACAGAGCTTATGACATGTTTATTATTTTATTTATTTATTTCACAAGAAACTTTTTTTTTCTTTGCCATATAAACTGGGCATAACCCGTGTCGAGGCATTCATTTACATTATTTTTATACAATTTATGTTCTAGTTACAGTAGCTGGTGTTTATATTAATATATGCACATACCAACACACATAAATATATGTATCGATGTAAACATACATATTAAAATCAATCGTTAAATAAATAACAAAAATAGCAAAAAAAAATCATAATGGTAGTAATATAACACACATACGTATGGTTCTAGAGCCGAGAAGCATGCTTAGTTTAAGTAACCACATTACACAATATGTAACATTTACCATTCTGCCTATGTTTACACATCCGCATTTTCCATCTGTTGACTTTTTTGAAGCAAAAGAGCTGTAACCTTTATATAAGTGGGTTAGATTCATATGACTGAATATTTCACCTACTAGGCAACCCAACGCTCGAAAATACTTTTCATTTTTGTTACTTCTCGTGTAAAGTGGCACATTTAAAAAAAAAAATATTTGCGATCTTATTATAAACATAAAATTTCAAATTTCGGGAGCCATTTTCAACGTGTTGTTAACAACTCACAATTAGAACATGGTAATCAAATTGTGGTAAAGCGGGGTACGAACCTCGGACCTGAGATCTGTGACCACAATCTGATGCACTGAAACTAGCCAATAACAGGTTAAAAGCCCTGTAAATGGCCAGATTTTCATATGTCTTTCTCAATTATTTTTTTCTCTCTGTTGCAATAAATGTAAATTTTTCTAACTTCTGTCACATGTCAATTATGACTGAGACGTTGGATTTGTTTTATTTCATATCAATATCGACTCTTATTACATATTTAATTGCACAAATTTTCTCGTCTATGCTTCTATTCTGTAAGATACTATGTCTATGAAAAGAAATGGATTCCGTCTTTTCTCCTCGCCCCTCACTTTTCGGGTCGCCGACAAACGGTCAACAGCTAGTTGATTCGTTCCTTCGAAACTTGACTATTCCGCGACGCTTTTATGAAGTAATGAAAAGTGTCCACAGAGACATTTCTCCCTGAACGATAATCAGTCATACGTATAATCATAAGTAATACGTTCTCTAAACGCCCGATGGCCCCTTTGCGATGGAAGTAACAACCTCACAACGAATGCGCTATTTAAAACTCCAACTCTAGAATGTGAACTTTGTAACGTGAAATTCTCGCCTGTCACCAGACAACTCGCCCTGTGGTGGTAATTTAAATCTTCTCTATCCCCTTGAGAGTGGTTAAATTAAGGATTTTTATTTTTTGCATTCATCTAAACTTTGCTTCATTTATGGGCACACTGATGTTTAAACGTCACGGAATTTCTGTCATTTATATATATGTGGTATAAAAAGTGCTTAAAAATAAAAAAATCGAGTATGATATATTAATATACTTGTACTATACACATTATAAATTACTTGAAATACATATATATTTTAAAGAAATTATACACTTATAAAATACATTAATCAATCAAATTATAACTATTCAAACCCAATCTCCTGAAGTTGATTTGCTCTTTTTGATAAAAATATGTTGGTCACTTTATTTTTTAAGTTAGGCAGAGATTAACTAAATATATCAAAATATGATGCATATTCATTCCCGGTATTCTGTAATCTAACAATGGGTGAGTTATATTGAGCTACCGTTCGAGAATTTTGACAATAAAATATTGTAGATGTTCTGCTTAACCTAGGCGGTACATAGAATGAAATCAACTTCAGTAGATCAGGGGTATCAAACATTGGTTTAATTATTTTATATAAAGTCGTAAGATCGGTCGATGTTCTTCGTTCTTGCAATTTAGTTAATTAAAGAGTCTAGAATTTCGTTATAATTCAATTGATTACTAGAAAAACCCATCTTAAAATTAATACATTTAAGAAACTTATTCTGAATTCTCTCAATAGAATCTGAAAAATTGATTTTTAAAGCGACTATATTGGAGAATAATAATCTAGTTGGCTTCTAACAAAGATGTGTAAAGATGTTTTAATACGTTTATATTATTAAAACCTTTTCCGGTTCTAAGTAAAAAATCCTAATAATTTTACAGTTTTGTTAGATATTTTAAAAATGTGCTCTTTAAATAAAGTAAAATATAAAATTTGTGTAAACTACTTATGTTTTAAGTCATATGTTGTATGTCGAGTGGTTTTAAGATTGCAACATCATCTTCAGAACTTAAACTTAAACTAATGTGAACAATTTTCTTAACAAAATGTGCAAAATGTGATTCAACAAAGAAAACATGTACGTAAGACTGTTAAAAAATGTTCGCAAATTCTGTTCGATTATTTTTTTATAAAATCTATAAAAATAATAAAAGTATATAATTTAGGTCTGTTATGCAAAAATTGGCTTAAAAAAAATATGGATGTGGATCTTGTATTATATCTAGACCCGTGTGACATCAAATGCATGGGTTAGTTAAAAATCTTACTGGAATTGCTGCTTACAGGGTTTCACCGAACCTCCGA
This sequence comes from Micrasema longulum, assembly GCF_059751315.1. Lineage (NCBI taxonomy): Eukaryota > Metazoa > Arthropoda > Insecta > Trichoptera > Brachycentridae > Micrasema > Micrasema longulum. The sequence goes on along the minus strand of NW_028278562.1, from coordinate 149,569 downwards.
TTATAATTACTCTAGCATAATATTGTTCATGGTAGAATTGATTGGAGCATGCAATTGACTGCAAAATCCAGTTCAATAAACCATTATCATTTATATTATGCAAACTAGTTTATAAAGACAATTGTTTATTATTCTGAATTAATGTCAAAGAGATATGGTTCGAGGGTAAATTCTAAAGGCCTCTATAGGCTTAAAGATTTAAACAACTTCGAAGTAAAAATAAAATATATCCAATTAATTTAAGAGCTGTCCTCACTTGAGAAACCAGTTGTTAGGAGGACAATACAGTAGGGTGGGCCAATATTTTTTTTTCCGAATTTTGAAATGAAAGGGGTCTAAAAAGTTGCCTTTTGGATTACTCTGAATAAAAAAATAATAATTTGGTACTACTTTTGGCCCTCAACTAGAACATGAAGTTTTCAAAAAAGTCCGTTTTTTGTGCTAAACCGGCTGTCATTTCGTATTTAAGTAAGAACATCAGCCCAATTTAATGATGTGCATGAAACCTTATTAAACGAGCATCTAAGGGCATGAGTTGCACTTTATTTTTGAATAAATGGGTAGCATAATATTAATGAGCCATTTTTCTCGCCAATATGAGTGTTATGTATACAATCAGAGAAATAATACTCCATTTATGTATAATAAGTTAAATGTTTTACCAGTTAAGGGTATTTTATGGAGCAAAATTATTATCCAACAGATGTTCAGCTCGATATATAAAAATAAATTAGAACACAGCTATCTAACAAGATTTACATCTGTTGATGGCCTAGTAGTACCAAAATTTAAAAATAAATATGGACAACGTACGTTGGATTATATTGTTCCAAAAATATATAATTTGTTGCCACTTGACATGAAAACATGTCATAGTAAAAATAAAATTTTGTTTCTATTACGTAAGTGGTTATTAGACAAAACGTTCCTATATTGATTTATTGTTTATGTAAAATATTTATTTTTTATTTTTTTTTTATCTTTCATTGAATACATTTTTGTTATTTTCTTAGGTTAACCTTTTCTTTTAATTTCTATTTATATGTGTGTTTATTTTATTTTTTTTATATTTAAAATATATTCAAGTGAATTACTATTGTTTAATTTTAATTGTATTATTTAACTTTATTTTCTTACTTTAAAAAAAAATAAAATAATTCTTTAAACTGTTTTTTATTTTATACGTATACAGTATTGTGTCTGTACTCTTCTTATTTGATTATTAATTAAAACTAATGTCTGAGCACCCGATGACAAACTATTATTGAATAGTTTATCGGGACAAAATATTATATACATATATCTTAATACTTTGTTTTCTTTATAATGTATTAATATTGTAATAATGTGCATATTTTATTGAATAAAGACTCAATGAAAAAAAAAAAGTTTCTTGTATTTCGGTAGTCTTAAAACGTTTTTGAATTTATAATGTGATTTATTTATGTCTTTGCTAACATTTTTTTTTTCAAAACAGATAATTAACAAAATGTTAAGACAGTTATAAACTTCAAATCTCGGTTGAGGGCCATACGCAGTATGGATTTTTTAAAAATAATTTTTAAGTTCAATTTGATACAAAATGCACTTTTTTAGACCTCCTTCACTTTGATGACTAAAAAAATAAAAAAAACCTCATATATCATTAGCCTACTCTACTGTACAATGGTCAATTTTTTTTTACGTATTTTACGTGTCATTATTTTTAATTTTATAATTTTACTAGCATATACGGTAAAAATGCCTTTTACAAAAAATTATGACAAACAAATTTTGTTCAATTAACGCATACAATACTTTTTACCCAATATTTAGAAACAAAAGACAAACCCAAAAATTATATAACATATTCAAAAGAAATTTAAAACAATTTAAAAATAAATGTAAAAATTAAATTAAATAATTTAATATATTTAACGATTAATTTAACAAGAAAATCATAAAGCACGGTTTCATAAACAACGCGTACAATATTTTTTACCCAAGATTCAGAAACAAAAATTTAACCTTAAATTATATAACGCATTCAGTAGAAGTTTAAAACAATTTAAAAATAATCGTAAAAATCTAATTAAATCATTTCATTCATTCTTTTTTTATTTCTTCTATCCTAATTTTCGTCAGCTTAATTTTAATTTCTCTTTTTTTGGTATTTAAAAAAAAAAAAAAAAAATCTTGAGTTCTCATTCTTTACTCAAACATTAAAATTTTCCGATCATTTCCTAAAAGTCGTAAATAACTGGGAAAATGGAAATCAATTTGTGGTAGAGTGGGTTTTGAACCTGGAACCTTTAATCCGCGAGTCCACAATACTAGCACGGGATCACAACCCGGTTCGTTTTTGAAATATTGTTTGTTATAAGTTTACTCAATTTTACGTGAAAGTGTATTGAATAATTGTTTGACATTTGTCTTAATGTTGTATTAAAGGGAGGAATATTGACAATGATATTATTTCTTGTCCTTGTTATTTTATATTTATGTTCATGAGCAGGGGGATGACGATGTGCATCTCCAAATCTGACTATCAGAATAATTTTAGCATATATTAGGCATTTCTCAGACACATCAAAGGCTTAATTTATATGAGGTTCCTATTAGTACCCTGAATAATACGTTTTACTATACACAACACTTTAATTTGTTAACTTTAAACTCGTGTATTCCTATTTTTTTGCACTCTCAATCCTGGGGATTGGTTTGCAGCAAAGTTTTGTATCTTGTCCTCCGTTGTTCTCTATTTTTTGCAGCTCTTTTCGGCTCATCATATGTGGTGCAGTTCAAATCCTCGCACACCTGTTCTAAATGCTCCCGTTGGAGGCGCCCTCAGTGATTTGTCTCCTGAGATATTTCCTCTATTATGTAATGCAGAAGACCCTCATGGCGCGCAGTGTGTCTGATCCATTGGGCTCGCCACTCAGATGGTTTTGATTAAGTGCCTCCCTTCTTTGATTCTACTGGGAACCTCGACATTAGTGATGGTGGTCTCTCTAAGAAATTTCCAATATTATTCTGTCACATCATTTCTTAAAGGCCTCTCCTTGGTAAGGCACCATGTCTCAACCGTACATTAATATGCTCCATACATATTTATTAGCAAATTGCTTGCGGATTTAAGGTTTGTATTTTTGACTCGAAAATCTTTTTTTGTTGAACGCGAGCCTTGCTTGATGTGTGCGGCAGTCGATTTCTCTTTTTGTTCTACCATCTTAAGTTATCCTGATTTCAAGGTACATGAACTGTTTTGCTTTTTTCAGAGTTGTTTCTAACATTACTTTATTTATTTGCTGATCATTATGGGCCAGAGTCGTCACTTAAATTTTACTTCAGTTTATTTTCATATTTTAATATTTATTTATTATATTCTCCGTAGATGTAAGATCGTCTGTGAGTTTTTCTTTACTTTTAGCAATCAAAGCGATGTCATCAGTCTACTTTACAATGTCTTTATTTTATTTTTGTATTTAAACACCCTCTCTATGACTCACGTTTTTTCGCGCACTATATACTCGCACATCCATTAAAGAGTACTGGCAACAGCGAGCATCCCTTCTTACTCCCTGTTTTATTCCTATAATTACATAAAGTCATGATATAAAAACCCTCGCTATCACTTACGTTATTACGTAAAATAATAACAACAATTACAACAAATGGAATAATTACAACATAAAATTTTGTTTCGTCTCCCACCTAACTAATGATGTCGGTCACGACGAAGCTCGATCACTGGTGAAAATTATAATTTAAAAATTGAACCAATCGAGCAAGAGTATTTTTAATTTAATTTTAGTGGAAAAACTCAATCCCATATTTACTGTAAATATTTGCTTTGCACATAAGCACAAAAAAAAAAATCAGCTCTTTTTTAAAAATAAAACAAATTTGTCATTGTTTATTTTTTTTGAGATCCGATTGAAAAATGTACTATAGGAATTTGGAAATCAAACCAGCAATCTCTTGCAAGATAAAGAACTTCGCTCAATTAAATATGTTGTTAATGCAAGAAAAAATATAAAATAATTTAGGGAATTACTTTCCGATGATCGTGTTAAGTAAGTTATTCATAGTAACGAATAACCGGACAGCTCAGCTCCGGTACTTTTACACATACATAGTTTGAAAACGGTAGCACTATTTCAAGCCAAAGTTTTCCTACATTATCCGCATAGTTTTACCAATATGTGACGTAAAATCTCATAACTCTACACCGAATGAAATCTTGCGGCCTGAAATCCTGAAATAATTTGGACGTGAAACTTCATTCAGTAGAAAAAATGTAATGAGAACACTGAAAACTACTTTCTAGGACATTCCCGACTTGTAAATGGTACCTCAGTCTAATATCATCCAAACATATGTGACAATATGCGAGCATAAACTGTTTCCTTGTTAAAGAAGTTTTTTTTTCAATACAAACATTTTTGGAAGCTCACTACTTTCTGGAGAAAATTCGTTTTATTTTTCACGCTCTGAGTTAAAAAGTTAATGTACTCGTAGTTCAATTTTATTTATTTATTTTAAACGCACTTAATAAGAGACTTCCATTTTAATTATTGGCAAGGTATTAAAAAAACAATATTTTCACTGGACTTAATGAAGAAGTTCAGTACTACAGAAAATTACGTATGAAAAATCTCTGTGGAAAAAAGACAACAAAATGAGGTTGAAATGCTGTTAAAAATGCAAGTCAGTCAAGTTCTTATTTTTTTACCCCTTGTCAAAGGTTTCATAAAATTAATCATGTCACTTGTCTTTTTTCAAAAAACAATCGCAGTTACTTTTTTTTAACTCAGCTCATTTTTCCTCGCTCGTTATGTATAATTAAATTCTTCAAGTGCAAAGAAAAAGTACTTTAGCGGACTTATTGCTTCAAGCAATATCTTCCAGCCAACCAAAAAACAGATCGGTCAAAATGAAGAGATTGGTCAAAATTTCGTACTAAAAAAAACATCAATGTATACCAAAAGATAGGTACATACATTTTTTTTTTAAATCCTAATTTACTAAAAATAACCTTGGGTTTTTCAGGGGATATAGTTTGCACTTATTAACTTAATAAAATAAAAAAAAGTACGTTATGTCATACATGTTCAATGATGAGGAATGTGGGATCAGATAGTGTGTTTTTAAGGAGAGAGAAAGAAGAACCAAGGAAAGAAAAAAAATGTTAAAAATGCATATCAAAAAATATTAAAAAACGCATTTAAACTCAGGGATTTCAGAATTCAGGGGATATATAATAATGTTTCAGGCGTTTCTTGAAAGTAGCTAAAGAATGTGATTTTTTTGTATAAAGAGGTATCTCATTCAGTTATGTACTTTAAGAACAACTAATATTTTTTTTTCTCATTCCATTGTTTTTTTCGCGCACAGATATTTTTTCCTAGGCGCGATAAAAATAAAAGCGAAATTTTTCGCAAACGTTTGAAAATATTATTTAAATTGGTTTTAATAAATATAAACTGCTTTAAAACATCACAAGTTCACGTAGACAATAACCAATCACTTAAAGCGTTCTTATGTGTTGTGAGAGACTTTATAAAAAAAATCTGTGCCAATAGGTATTGCTATGGTAGTTCCTAGCATTTCGCTAAATATTCGTCGTTTCTTTGAAACTCTTATTTGAATCGCTGTCGAGTCGACTACTTAAATAATTCATCGTGTCTTCTTAGTGTTTCATCAAGCTTTTAACAGATGTTTCCGAGCGTACGAGATCTAAAATCGATCGGAAGACTTGACCACGACTTTTTTGTAGGGCTGAAATTTCTCATTCAACAAAAATACAAAGTAAAAAACACGCAATACTTGTTAATGCCCTGATTGCACTTAACCGGCTAGTGTTGATTAAAAAAATAAATGAAAAAGTCTTGTTTCTAAGAGTTTAAGCCAGCGCCCTTACAATGTCTAGCCGGAAGATTATTTTCTAATCTCGGTATCAAAGTTTCATTAAAAATGACCTTAAGTATTTTTAATCCTCGCGATAAATCGTTAAAATAACAAATTCGATAAAATTTAGTTTGACCTTCCAAATTATCCAAGGAAAATAATAAATCCTTCCAAATTACCGCCGTTCTTTTCCAAACTTGCTAAAACAAGCAAACGGACACTCATAATTTATCACATTCTCGTAATTCAATATTTTAATTAGAAACTCTCAGTGAGTTTAAAGCTTGAAATCATCGAATAAAAATTACTTGTCAAAGAAAAGTTACCACTGTTTTTTATTTATTTTTTATGATTTAAGTTGCTATTGTTTCATACATAATTATTTTTTTTTTTAAATTACATCAATGTTTCTTTTAATTTTATATAGGGCACAGCCTAAAAAGCCAAGAATGATCTTTTTTCTCCTCTTTAAATCTCTCCTCCTTTCCTTTTTCTTTTTTATTTCTTTGTATTGAGTAATAGTATTGATTTGAGGTAATTTATATACAAATTTAATTATTTATACTTTTGTATGTCTTTACATTTTTATTTTTTATTTTTTTTTTTCCATTGAATATGTTTTGCAACTTGAATTATATAAATAGACTTTTTATTTTACTGGTTGGTTAAAAAAAAATTACATTTAGCAATAAGCTCGCCTACTTATTATTATTATTATTATGTATTATTTATATTATTATTTTTAAAATTATGTATAAAATGTTAAATTAGTAACTGAAAATAAAAAAATAGCTATTCAAGTAGATTTTTTTAATGGCATAAAACGAAAAATCATCAGACGATTCCTATAATTCTTATTGAAATCTTTCGAGAAAGAAGGAATATATAAATGATCACAGTCTAGTCATTTAAAAAAAGCTAAAAACAAACAATTCGTGACGTCATCAAGTATAACGTTTTTGGATGTGTGACGTTAAAGGTTGTTGTTTCCAAAATTGTCTATAATTTTTATAGAGCACCATGGGTAACTTTGATCACTTCAAACATCCATGAATATGTTATTTTTTAAATAAGGCAATATGCTGAGAGCGATAAAAGAATATTAACATGGTTATCAAAGTCAACCCTCGGAGTGGCTTCTCTTTGATATATCATGATTTTATGTGTTTGTTTAGAAGATTGTCCAATTATAAATTTACAAAAATATAAAACGCTGATTAAGAAAAGGTGTGACTTTTATGGGCATTCTCAGTCACCTCTCTTAAATCGCTTTTACTTTACGTTGAGTTATTTTTTTAATTATTAAAAACAAAAAAAGTACTTTTATTTTAAACACACAACAAACGGAACATCAACCAACTTTAAAATTAAAGTATATTATGGCGACTAAAAAACAAATAAATATATAATAGAATGGGTGTGCGGGAGCTGATTTGTGGTTATAATGAGAAAGCTATTCCTGGATTACATTGTGGTTAATTTTTGAGTAAAGTTACACACTGGGTTTATCCTATATTTCGTACAGAAAGAATTTACAATAGCAAACACTTATGAAGAGCTTGCGGCCAGGTGACACGAACATTCGATATAAAATGTGCTGAATTCTTTCGATTTGCGGTGTTATTTATTTATTTTTATTTGGAAAAAAATATCGTTTTTACAAATTGTATACAGAAAATAAGAAAATATATGAACAAAAATTGTGGAAACAGTCAATATAATTTTTTTACAGTGGTGTAAGATATTGATTTAGTACATTATCGATATCAAAATAAAAGCAATTTGACAATTAAGAAATGTTAGCCACTTAGAAGTTGCAAATAAAATAAAAGTAATTAGAAACAAGATAAATTTAAATTTAAAAAATAAGAAATGAAAAAAGGTTTAAAAAAATAATGTAAAAGGTACAAAATATAATAGTGAACATACGAGAACATGCATAATGACATCGTATAACTAAACGGGTGTACTGTTTTAAAGGAATCATCTATATTTCATATAGGAGAGATGAAAAAAGTCTGCGTGACCGGAGAGAACAGTATTATAATAATGACATGCTCTAAAGAAGAAGTCATTTTTCCTTGAGTTAGTCCTAGAAGCTGGCAATTTAAATGTAGTATGGAGTCTTGTTCTGTTGGGTACAAGGTATTCTAAAGAGTGTAGAATCAAGCAGACTGAAGTTGCAGCGAACTAAGCATCGCGGACCAAAGTAGGACTCAGGCCCGCCAACTTTACGGCTGTTAGTGATGCCCGCCACAACTTTTTTTTAGTAAATAGATAAACAGTTTATATGTTATTAAGTTTGAATCATGTCGCTTGCATCAAAACAAAAATGTAGAAAAATCATCAACCTCATCTCATTTTAGAAAACCTGTTATTATTCGTCAAATAAAAATTCAAATATGCCAACAATCATAATAATAGACATTTCAAAGCGTATTCTGTATTACCGTTTAGAAAAAAAAAATGAAAATTGCAAAAAATTTTAAGTTATAGAGAAATATGAACAATACATTCGCTGATCAAAGTCACTTCACGATTCAAATGTCGCCCATTTGACGATAGCTACTAGCTACTGAATTATATAGAGGGGGGAAAAAAGCATAGACAAAAATACTACACGAGTGTCTATGGCACTACCAACATTAAAATAAATGTATTACTCGTGGTTGACTGTAATGTGGTTTTGTGTGATTTAATTCATTTCCAACATACTAATATGTCGTTTTTGATTAAGCGAATTTTTCAAATGAAATTTTTGATTATTAGGAATTTTAATATCACTCAAAGAATCTTGAAAAAGTCGTTTATGTGTACAGTTTATTAAATCCTATATTCTTTCTTAATTTTAGGAAGAGTGTACAAGTTTGAATATCGTATAAGGAAAGAGACTATTGCAGGAGACTACTGTGAGATATTTCATAGATTTATATACAATAAAGCGTGTGGTCCAGATTTTTATTGAAATTTATTAAATTTACGTATGAATTTTTATTTTTATTTTTGCTATTATTTAATAGTGTACATGCCTTCACTTTCCACTAAGTTGTATCCCAACTCAATACAGGGCTCCTGGCTTCTAGAATTTAGGATACTTATTATTAGTATTTTTGTAATATATTTGTATTTGTATGAAAATACCCTATTGGTGGATGTGCTAATAAATGAAGACATGAGTAGATAAAACTGTTTCAGACAAAAAAAATGCAGACATATCTGAAGTAAAAGTTTTGAATGCCAAAATCGTTTTTTGCTTCTTTTTGTTGGTGTATTTGGCTTTACGTGAAATTGCTATAAGTCCTTTATCCATCTGGACACGGATCACTTACTCCCTCGAAGCTCTTTTTTATTCAATGCCAAAAACGCTTTTTCAAACTTGCGTAATGTTTTACTTATAGGAAGAACTTAGTGTAATTTATTCATGGGATAACTTTTCGGGCGCGTCAATCCGTCGGCGGTCCTTTGACACATGTAACAGCTTTATGTTGAAGATACAACAAGCTGTCTTTGACATTTTTGTCATTTTTTAAAAAATTCAACACGTAAACACGTTTATCCACATTCCTTATTATCATAATTTAGCGAGCGAAGCAGGAAACTTATTTAGACGAAATTCCAAGCATTGGCGTCTCGACGCTTTTTCTCAATTTTCCATGTAAATTCTAGTTTCATTCAAAGAGCCGTAATTGAAAGACTGATTAAATTGGGTAAACATTAAATTGTGAATTTACGAATCCTAAAAAAATCTTATTTATGGTAACACAACAATTTCAAGATTCAAGCAATTTAAAAAAAATATATTCACTAATATACACCTCTCAAATGCAAGTCGTAGCACCTCACTAGGGCTGAAGTTAGAAGAATACCGACTTTTAAGAAAAAAGGGTTTAAAATACACATTTTAAAATTAAACGATTATTCATGACACGTTCATGCCACATTCATGCATTTCTACTACACTTGCATCCTGACAGTTCATGTCAGTACTACTTGTGAGTAGACACGGGAGCTGGTAGCCAGCAGAGATATCCGGAGGCTGTTTATGTTGTTGGTGGTATTGAGTGGTTTGTGGCTAGACGGACCGCCAGTCGATGAAAGTCCACCTATCCTACCCATCCTGTTATTTCCCAAGTTCCAATATTTATTCATTCTCCTCGTCGCTATGGCCATGGGTAGCTACGGTTGCTATGAGAACAATTTTCTATATCCATGGCAACCAACATTAACAATCTCGTTTTTCCTCTCTTCATAATTTGTTATGTCAACAAGTGCATGTTCATAATTTATCTGCCCGCATCCGCACACTTTTTCATATTCTGACCACCACCGCAATCATCGATATACATATATATATATATATTTATCCCCTTTATCATTCATAAAAAGTTTTCAGTTCTGTGATCGGCTAAAAAGGGAAACACTGCCCATAAGCCAAGACTTGGAGATTTAGCATCGGGATTTCTGTCCCTGATCCCCTTTTCTGACTTTCCAAAGGTAAAATTTTACCACCATATGCTCCAGAATATTGTGTCCAGGTCTCTCTGTCGGTGGCAAACTCTCGTGTATCCTCCCGAGTCCGGTCCAAGCCAAATAGCCAATGACCGGATTCATCGCTTTTGCGACATCTGCGAGACTGGCAGTCGTATTTTTAAACTAAATATATCTATGCAAAACAAGCAAGAAAAAAGAATTTTATGTGATATAACTGTAATAGAATTAATTTGTTTTTGACTGACTGACTTTTTTATACTAAATGTTATCAAATATATTTATATAACCACAATTTGAGAACAAAGTTTATGCTTTAAATAATTATTATTTTTTATAAATTGTTACTCAATAAAATGGTACATGTGTCGCGTTGTATATATTTTACAATAAACATTTTCAGAACCTTATTACGAGTCTTTGGACTGAGCCATGTTAAGCTATAATAATTATAAATAAAAAAAGTATTATCATATTTTAAGTACACAAAAAATATTACGTATGATACAAAAATAATATTAAATTTAACTAATTAGCGAGCATGGGAAAACAACAAATAAGAAAGATTGTTATTTTTAATTTAAGAATGGTATTTTACAAAGTTTTGAGTATGTCTAAATGTCTGCAGACCGGCTGGACTTCCTCCTCAGGAAATTATTCAAATCATAATGTATTGCGACAGAGGGAAAACATTTTTGAAAAGGGAATCTGAAAGTCTAGGCATTTATAGGGCTTATGATCTGTCGCTGTCTGGTTTAAGTGGCCACTTTACAAGCTGTGTAACATTCACCATTCTGTCTATGTTTATACATCCACATTTCCTCAAAGCTTTCATCCGTTGACTTTTGTTAAGTAAAAGAACTGAAACCTTTGTTTTAGCACAGTACAAAATTGGAAAATTGTTTTCAGGCAGTCGGATGAATCTCACCCACATGATAATGGTTTCAGCACTTTTTTTTTGTTTGCAATTTTTTTAACCCTAACGGATTACATTCATTTTCAAAAATTATATTTAATTTTATATTCATACTTTGTTGTTGATTATATTTTTTTTACATCTTTAAAAAAGTTTTTTTTAGTTTTGTTCGGTAGTTTTGTCACAAAAGTCAACAGATGGAAGAATTGATAAAATGTGGATGTTTAAACATGGGCAGAATAGTGAATGTTACACGGTGCGTAAAGTGGTCGCTTAAACCAGCCAACGACGGGTCATAAGCCTTGTAAATGTCTAGACTTCCATAATACCTTCTCAAAAATGTTTTTCCTTTTTTGCAACAAATTAACAAGAGAATATTGTTTTCGAAAATCATTTTAAATATTCGCGCGCTCACTAATTTCATTTTCGTTTTAAACTATATTATTACTAGCATACCTATCTTAATCTTAACCATCCACATCCTTCGGGTAGGGCTGTATAAACCTCTCACGGGTATTTTTATGGAACGACTCAACCCTCAAGACAGTTGAGGGGTATATTCGGGACAAAGTTTCCAGAAGTAAGCAGCAGTAGCCGCCCTACAAGACCGAGTTTACTTTGTCTCCGTGAAAATACAGGATTAATTTGTGAATAGCGCTCTAGACAGACTATGAAACTATAGCGTGGTAACCCTCAAGCTACCTACTGTCAAAGTATACTATTATTTCACATGGGGTTAAAAAATTCATAATAATTTATGTAATTTATCAAGAAAGGAGCTCTGCGCAGGTTGGAACGTGTTAAGCAAATGGACAGTGAAAGAACGGCTAGCAATATTAACGATACGAATGTTGATGGATGCAGAAATAGAGGAAGACCGAGAATGACACGGCATGACCAAATCCATGAATACTTGATGGAAAAATTTGTGCTGGTGGTTGTAGCCAATTCAATAAATATGGTGGCGATCTTTACTAAATAAAAGATCTCGATAATAGTGGACGGTTTACAATTTATTTTAAAGCACAGTGCGCTCCGTGACGACCGAAGACTCGGAGAAAATACAAAATAGAGAGCGATTATAGCCCTTGTGCTATCTTTATATAATATGCTATTAGTACCCACCAGAGTAACAATACTCTAGTGTGGCGCGCACCAAAATCAGTAAGAATTTAAATAAGGAACTATTAAACAAAAAACTTAACACTTGAAGATGGTCATGTCAAAAGTCAGAATAATCGGCGCGCGTGCATGAAAAGATGTATGAATGTAGAGGAAGCGAGATCTGTGTGCAAAGATTGGTGTGGCAATCTATCCTCTCTGTCTATCCTTACGGGAAAACAGCCTCATGGTTTATTGTTGTTTTGTTACAACAGAGATGACGAACATTTTGTGAAAGGGAATGATTTTTTCAATGTAATTTAATCTTTCGTTGACGTTGAATAAATTGCGGAATAGAAACAGATCAGAATCCTGAACAAGGGTGTAAGACTAAACAGCTGGTAGAAAGTTGGCGCGTCAGCCTATAATGCGTCATAGGTTCAGTTCCGAGGAAAGTTGACGTAGATTTTTTTATTAATGAGAGTTGTTTGTTTTACTAAATATTTCACTGTCCCTGGACTGGCGCTTGGTGAGTCCGTGTAACAGATAATATTTCACATTAGGTTTGCAGATATGGTTTATTCCGGTTGCGTCACTATAAGCCTTGTCTCTGTTATCAACTAGTGTACGCATAATTTTTTTAATAAATAAATAAAAAATCACAGTATTTAGTTGAACAATGCAATAGTCTTCTAACACCAGCTACAAATTTCGTTTGTTTTTTTGTTGAAACATTGTGTGGAATCATTTTTGTTATAAATTTAATTACCTGCAAAAGTGTTTTCCAGTAGCATAAGATACCTTTATAATTTTATTTTTTTTATTTTGTATGTTTCCATCATTGATATATATGTATACACTAGATGATGCAGTATTAAACACCCGTCCTGTGTTTCATTCAACCTAAGTTCCGAAACCTAACTTGTAGTCAGGAAAAGTGAAGCAGCGTAAAAAGGCACGGTATACAACTTTGAATTCACAGTAAACTGGCGTGGACAGTTAGTATTTTTTACTCTACTACGCGTTTTGTACAGCAATGTTCACGCGACAACGCATTTTTTGGAACATAATTCAAACTTTCCTATGAAGCATAACCTCTATGTAATTATACATCAGTGGTTTACATAAATTGTAATAATTGTGTATATCGTCATGCTCATTCGGTTGTACATAGGAAGTAAGTACTACTGACTTTGCAACAATAACCGATGAAGCTAAGATTCAGTCTGTTTGTACAATACACTCATATAAATGTCTATTTATTTTTATTTTTGCTGAATTTTTGTGCCTAACAATGTGTGCCAATGTAAGATTTACAAACCTAAAACACATACTGTTTTTACTATTTTTCTTCTATACTTCACTTTGTTATTACTTTGTTTACTATACATTACTTTTACTGAGTTCAACCATAACAATTAACTGTGTTTTTTTTTTATTTAATTTTAATTTTGTACAAATTGGCTACGGTCGTTAGTTATAATAATAAATAAATAATACGTCTTACATACGTATTTCATAAAATTATTTTTCGGTCTAAAATACCCCCTTCAGATGGTTAACAGTTCAGATATAAGGTTATAGCTGAGAACCGTTTTGAAAGGAATGAGAAAGCTTGTATAAACCAAGAAACGGAGAAAAATAATATTATATCTTCCTAAAGATGGCAGCATTGTCGTTGTTATTTCATTCCATAATTGTCATTTCAACCATTTGCAGTTTCTATTCAATTCTCCTTTTGGTGGTTTTGCTTGCCTCAATTAAACTTAATGTAACAAAAACTCACAAATATCCAATACAAATTGACAGAGCATTAATTTGATTTTATTTTAGTTTCTATAACTTGCCCAAAATTAAGTAAGGTGACTTTCGGGTTTATAAAAAAAAAAAAAAACATTTTTTGGCAGGAAGCCAAACATAACATTTTAAGGATTTATTAATTCAAGAAATGTATGACCTTTTTTGAGAAAATAATAAACAACTTCTTTTTGTTCTTTTTCTGTTTATTACATTATGTATAACGACTTAGAAATTATGTTTTTTTTTTAAACTTTATGATTTAAAAGGATTGATATGGCTTAGTTTGAAGTCTAAAATATATTTGTTTATTTTTATTTGTTAATTTATTTTTCTGTTTTTATAGATTTATAGATTAGTCACGCCATGTCTTTTTACAATTTATTTATAAAACAACCTACGAAGCCAATCAGTTAATTTAAATCTTTTTTGTTTCTTAATTCATTTATTGTTTGTATTTGAAATTTATTACGTTATATTCATAGGTACCACAAGCGGTTTGGTTTTCAACGACGAAAGCAGTAACTTAGTACTAAGTTTCTGAATGAAAAATTTCTGTCTACTTCTAACAAGGAAATTCTAATTATGTTTTTTGAAAAAAAAAGTTTTATTTCTTAGTTCAATATTAATAGTACTATCGTGTCAACCGATTAAAGTGCTAAATTTGTTGTAAAACCATCACAATATATGAAAAATAAACGTTTATTGATTTATGTTGATGTTTTTTGTAGATGTTTCCTGATAAAACTCCACAGTTAATGATTTAGATAAAATAATAAATAAAACTTCTTGGGTTAGTTTCACTTGTTCATTGGTTTATTAAAATTGCTTCCACAGAGATATAAAATATCTCAATTTGCGCATGCGTGGACTTGTTTGTGAATTTAGTACCGGGTGACAGCCTTAAAGGAACCAAAAAACTAATGCAATTCTATATTCCAGAGTAAAGCGGAGCGCAGTGTATTCTACTATGATACGCACATAATTGCTCAGTCCAAAGGTTGCGTGTAGATTTGCTGCAATTTTTAAAACGTTATCAATTCATTCATTCAGCTTCCTTGGTATAGTGGTCAAGACGCTTGACTCACACACTGAAGATTCCGGGTTCAATTTTCGGTGAGAACTCAAAAATTAAATGTAATTTCTTTCAAGCCTGGGTGTTCTGTTATGTAATTCACCACTGTAATTGAGCCTGATATAAAGCTGATAAAGAAATAAACACTAAGGAGTACTGTCATTTTACAAGACTTCAATTCGATATTAATTTCTGGTAATGTATCGACCAGATACCCAGAAAGCTCGCATCTTATTGAAAGTTGTTTTAAGGTAGGTTGTAACCTTTTTGTGCATGCCTTTATGTTACTTTAAAAAAATTAACATTTAAAATGCGCGTTTCAGTACACACTTTTTTGTCTAATAATTAGTTTCTTTAGTAAAATCTTATTTCATATCTAATTCTTACTATTTAATATATTTTTAACACTTGTGCAATAATATTTACACACATGTCCACCCTCATTCCATTATAACACCCACTCATCCACCCTCTCTCACACTTACACTCATAAAAACACACTTGCATGTATTTTTCGAGTATTTCTGTTGATATCTGTCATTGGTTTTATTCTCTGTATATTTTATTTGTTTTATTTTTTCACAAGTATTACTGTTGATATCCCCAATAAATAAAATAAAAACGAATAAAAATAATTCAAATGTTCTATATTTTTTATTTTAAATTATATTTAACAATCAATAAACTTCACTTTTCGCCTAGATTGTGACCCCAGACAACGCCAGTAACTAGTAAATAATGAATAATCAACTGTACCACCCAAAGTTTAACAAACATGAGATTACTAACTAGACTTGTTGAAGGCGCAGGCGTAAGCAACAGTTACAAAGAATTTAAAATTACCTGCCATTTGCATAACATTACATATTTATATCATTCGGGTTACTACCAAAGGTGGTTTATGGTCGCTTTGTCAGCAAACAAGTCTACATCAAACGATAAATTATGTATATTTTAAGAATTTTAGGTTTTATTGTATTTTAAAGGTAATAAAAAAAATCCAAAAAAAAAATCATTAATATGATTTATTTTCAATAATTAAGAAACTTTTCGTTACAGTTCCGTTTATCTGAACTCCAGTCATCCGGATTGCCAAATATCCAGATCGTTATCAGGAAAAAAAAGGAGACGATTGAAAAAATAAAAATAACTCTTAAGACTTCGCCGGTCATGTTTAAATAAGTTTTTGGTGTGATTCCAATTCACTATACTGTTTCAAATGTAATAAAAAGGTGATCTTGGATACGTTAATCCGGATAATTGGAGTATTATTATACCTTTATCCCATTGTACGATGTTCCATTTCAATCGGCATCCTTTCCCTAATAAAGTCATACTCATCCCTTCCTCTACTCCCCTTTTCTCAACTATTAATACAAGATGAAACATTATTTTTAAATCAGTGCACGTGAGTGTAAGCTAATAATAACGTGTGTCCTATCATCACGTTTGTTTCGAATTTTTGTGCAACTACAGTAGTGTAGGTAAATACTGGAATTTTCATGTTAGTGTAAATTTGGGTCCTGATGAAGAGACGGGGACGTCTTGAAACTGGTAGATACAGGAAATTCGATAAATGGTTTTAAACAATCATTTACAAACATGAGGGAAGAATCACAGACTACTAATACCGAAGAAATCATGTGAATTGGATTTAGAAAAGTTTATTGTATTTTTAAAATCAATGTGGATATTATAGAAAAATGTTTTTTTCCGTAAGGTTTAAATCAAAATTGTTAAAAAATACGCTTCCATAAAAACGCGACAAGATTGGCCTTGACAATAGTGACGTCGAGATTCGTGAAACATACGGCGGTCAATTTAAACGTTCACAAATGGCGTAAAAATGTAATCGAATCTTGACGTATTAAGGGCGTAGCCAATGCAATAAAGCGTTTTCGCGGGAATTTAAAATTATTTTGTAAGCTTTTAACAAGTAAAAAAAATAATTTTATCGATAGTAGTTCATTCATTTTATTAATTAATTAATTCATTCATTATTGTTAAAAAAGTGAGATTTCCCTATTATAGAAATTTTTGACGACAAACTTTAAGCTCTAAAAATAAAAATAATTATAAATAGTTTTTTCTTAGAAATTAAACTTATATTATACGAGTACCTACACAAAATCCGTATTTTATAATGAATCGAAATTATAATCGGTGAACGTTAGTTTTAGCAGCTTTTAGAATGTGCCCTGCCATTATGCTGGTTTTAATATTTTTATGCAACTACTATGGTGTAGGTTCATAGTGTTAGTGTAATTAGTGTCCTGAAGAAACCAGTAGACTGGTGGTTAAATACAGATATTTACCAATATTTATTAAGATACGTTTGACGCATGAATATGCAGTTGTGTTCCAGGGTAATAGCTCATCCAACTTTAAGGTGTCTACTGGAGTACCCCGAGGATCAGTACTCGGACCACTCCTCTGTCTCCTGTACACTAAAGATATAGAGAATATTATCAAAGAATGTGGATTGTGGTCTCACTGCTATGCAGATGATACATAGATTTATTTTAATTGTAAACCGAGCGAGAGAAATGTGCTTGTTAATTTGATTAATGGATGCATCGAGAAAATAGGAAACTAGATTGCTGAAAAAAGACTAACACTTAACCCATCTAAAACGGAACAACTATGGATGGCTTCAGCCAGACGACAGAATTTGATTCAGAATACGACATGACCCGATGTAAGGAGTACTGCTTTACCCACCGTTAAACAAATGTGAGTCATCCTTAATTCTGAACTTTCTCTTGACGCTCAAATATGTAGAACCATAAGTTTATGCTTTTACCAGCTGAGATAGATTATATGCGAATGCAAAAATTTGCCAGTTGATGCCGCCCGTCAATTAAAAAATGCGTTTGTAGTGTTTAGAGTCGATTATTGTAATGGTATCTACGCAGATTTACTAATGAATAAAATTATTCGCTTATAGTCTGTATTGAATGCCGCAGCGAGACTTATTTTTGTAATCTCTAAGTTCAATCATATCACTCCACTACTACGGGAATTACACTGGCTACGTTTACCCCAGAGGGTGGAATACAAACTCTATTGGCTTATTTATAAGTCACTGCACAACTCTGCTCCAGAATATCTAAGGAAACTCTGCATTCCAGATGAACTAGCTGAAAGACGTCTTACGCTTAGACCAGCTACATCAACGTCGAAAAGAAAAGTTATTATATGGCTACGCAAACAGCGCACTAAATTTGTTGAACGCGCATTTGTGGTCGCAGGCCCTACGGCATGGAATACTCTCCCAGCAGAGGTCCGAAACTGTGAGAGTGAAGTGATGTTTCGGAAGAAACTTAAAACCCACTTGTTCTCTAAATCATTTGAATAAATTCTTAGAATTTGGTGACAAAGAACATTATTTTTCTTAAATTTAAATTTATATCTTTATATAATCACTTTGTAAAGCGCCCATGAGGTATTTTATTACGAAAATGGTGCTATATAAGTTATCCATAATTATATAATTATAACAGAGTTACAGCTTTGAATATATATTTTTTTAATCTTGTTTATAAATTTTACGTGCTTTTGATAACGTATTTCGCGATTTATTATTTAAAAAAACATATTTCGTTTAACAATGTTTTGACTATGTCCAAATGTTTTTCCGCCAGGTGGATTTCCTCTCTAGAGAGTTATTTGGATTTTAATCTGTTGCAACAGAGAGGGAACTACTTTTGAGAAAATAATACGGAAGTTTCAAATCCAGCCTATTTACCAACATTTGGACATACTTAAAACATTGTTGATTAAACTAACTACTATGAGAAGAAGCACAAATATTTTTTTAATATTTTCAAGAGTTGCCTAGTAGGTGAAATGGTTCAGCCGAGTAAATCTCACCCACTTGATAAAGGTCTCAGCTCTTTTACTTCACAAGGAAGAGTTTGGGAAATGGGGATTTTTGAACATACGCAAAAAGGTGAATATTACAGTGTGTAAAGTGGCCACATAAAATAGCCAATGATAAGTCATAAGCCCTGTAAATGCCTAAACTTTTACATTCCGTTAAAAAAAATGTTTTCGCCCTCTGTTCCAACAAATTTATATTTTAAAAGCACTTCACATTTGTTCTTATTATGATTGAAATAAGAGAAATCCACTGGTGTTTCAGACATTGGAAATGTGTAAACGAATTCAATATTTCTCTCCCATCTTCCAATCAATTTTAACCGACATTTTATCGCCTTTCTAGAAACAATACCTGTCAATTTCTGCCAGACTTAAACACAAGTCTGTCAGATGTTATATTAACACTGTCAACAAACTTTGGGAGTAAAAAATTCCAAAAAAACTTCGTGGTAGATTGATATTACTTTGAGATACTCACATTTCTTGGTGAAACTGCATTTTTAATTTTTTTTAAATGTTTTTCTTGCATTGAATACCATATGAACATAACGTATAACTGAATAAAATAATAAAAAAAAGAAATCCAGCATTGACATAGCCTGTGCGTGGTTTCCACGTTTATTTTTATTTGATAAGGTTTCCAAAATAACATACTTTTATTGGATTCAAGTTTACGTTTAGTTTTTTAAGTGTGTTAAAAAAAAAATACAAATCTTTACGTCATAATTATTATGGCCAAACATGTCGCGGTTTATTTTTTGACAATTTGATTTTAAGAGTTATGTATTAAAACATTTTTCCACAATACCCATATTGATTTTGAACAACTACTTTTTCTAAATTCATTTCACAAATTTTATAGGTATTCGTAGTTTGTGATATTTCATTTAAAATATTTCATTTTAAAATCACCTTATCAACAAATATTTTATATCAACCTTCCCAGTAATTGAACCATGAACATCAAGAATGGTAGGCGAATGCTCTAATCACTACATCACTTGGCGGACTTAAGCCCACTGAATTTCTTTCTTCAGGATTTTAAACTGAGAGTAGCAATCGTGTCGAAAACACTCGTACACGGTTCTATGTTATTGAAGAGCTTTTAAGAGAAATTAGTTCCCCATTTCTCACTAAATTGAGCACGGTAAGGCTTTAAAATTTAATCAATTTCCTCAAAATGCCCTATTTTTTTTTTTTTTAATAAAAATGTTGATAACGCGGCAAAATAACGTAAATATAAATTAGTCTGGAAAAAAACAGAATATTTTTCAATATTTAAAGCATTAACTTTGTGGTCAAAAATTCTACTAAATATTTTTTAATATATGTAAAAACCACTTTCCTACTATTCTTTGCCTACCAGTTTCGAGACGTACCCGTCTCTTCGTCAGGACACCAATTAAACCAACATGCCAAACCCGCTATACACCTATTGAGAAATAGACTATTTTCTCAAAAAACATAGAATATTCTCTCAATTTAATCAGTGCATGTGCTTATAAAAATGCATGTCGTGTTGGTTTTATATTTTTGTGCAACAAATATGGTGGAGATGTAAAGTGGGTTTAGCATGTTGGTTTTATTGGTATCCTGACGAAAAGACAGGTACCTCTCGAAACTGGTAGACATAGAAAGTTGGTAAGTGGTTATATACAAATATTTAATAACATTTAGTCGAATTATTTTCATTAAAAAACATGAGAGTTCTCGTCCCATATTCATTGGTTCGGAAGATCTTATAAATTCACATTTGACCATTTAATATATTACTCCACCCGCATATATAAAAAAGTACTTATTATACTATAATATACATATATTTCTAAAATAATCAATTTTTCATACCAAATAAAGAAATCCATTGATCCAATAATCACACGCATATCGAATACTTATTTAACATATAGTAACCCCAAAAGATTTCATCTCTATAATTGATGACAACTTTATTTAAATAAAATAAATTCATCAATTCTGCCAGTATGTACTCGTACGTACTTTTAAAAATCGTAATTAATTATAAAATCATCCACGTTTATTTTGATTTTCACAAATATGAATGTATTATTGACCGCAACATCTCTGTAACTTAAGACAGGCGTTGCGCATATAGGAACTTCATCTGTTTGACCTATTCTCGCCAAAGCATTAATTTTTGTACATGTTCGTGTTTTTTAAATGAATTAATAGAATAAAATTAATTGCAAATTACCGAGGTGTATTAAAGTGATTTGATTGCATGATTTGAGTCAAAATACTCATATAATCGCCATGACGCTTTTCCAACACTATAAATTCTAATAAAAAAATAACATTTTTTCTAGTCAAATTGTCAAAAAAACAAAAAGTCAAAAAATTATATTGTACGCACAAAGTTTACATTATTTGAAACGTAATGGAAACTATTGTTAGTATATTATCTATTTTGAACCTTATTTTACAAATTTTAAAACGTTGTTTACTTATTTATTGTGTGTGCAGACAATGGGTAGAATTCCATATTAAATTTGGTAATGTATCCAAAATAAAACAAGTTTGTTGGATTATAATTCCACTTTATTTTTATAAAATATACAAAGGGTATATTGTGACATCAATAATAAACATAATTTTTCAAACAACAATTAACTTGAACCATTACACATAGAAAATAAAGGCTGTAGACTCAATCTGTTAAAACAATTAGGAATAATAAAAAATGACAATAATTCAGCTTATATACTTATCAATGAACAACTAAACTTAGTAAATTTACCTCTACTTAATATTTTCAAAAAATTAAAACTAAATTATTTATAATTGTCATCTTATAATTGTAAATTTGTTATTTTATATCATGTACGACTTTAATAAACTTTTTATTATATACCTACTAAATATATTAAAATATTTAAAAAATCACTTGATCTGATAAAAACGGACAAAAGACAAATAACTGTTATTCTCTAGACGATCTTTTTTGACACAGGTAACTTTGAAAAATCACTCTTCAACTCCATTTCACAGTCAGAACTCTATTTTTGGTTTACTTGAAAAAAACAAATAAAGTTAAAATTCTAACTTTGAATGAATTCTTTGAAACCGTTTTCTTTTTTATATTGATAAAACAAAAATAATTCTCTCGTCCTAGAACGATAATGACTGTAACAAATATTATCAAACTATTTAATTGTTTTTGGAAAACAAAATAATTTCAGCTTTAATCGGAAAAATAAATTATTTCTCTCAGGGAAAATAAATCTACAAAAACAATAACCCTAAATTTCTTAGCCTTAAATACATTTTCTCGCTGTTTTCTTTATAGATATTCATTTAGCCCTACAGTAAAAATGCGAAAAGCATTTCTCAAAAATACTCTTCAAATTTATTGAATCTCTAAATGACGTTTTGCCAATAATTTCCATGGCTTAGAGCACATATTGGATATCTATATTTTTCTTTAAAAATATTTTATATTCGTTAAAAATATTTGGTTAATTTTTATCTCTCACTGTTGGGAAATTTTACCATTTGTTCATTTCTTATAAACATCTGCTTTTTTATGGTATATTTTATTTATTTGTTTTATTTTATTAAAATAAACGGCAAATCTGCCTTTAAAATTAATAATACTTACATATTTGGCTTAATTTTTTTTTAAAAAACAATAATTTCCTTATACCCAAGATTCATAAAAAAAATTAAACTTTAAATTACACTAGATATATATTTTAAAAAATAACCTAAAAAATTATGCAGTTTATTCAATAGAAAGTTTAAACAATTCAAGAATAAATGTAAAAAACGAAATTAAATAATAAAATATTTTAAAGTAATATAACAAGAAAATCATAAATACTGTTTCATACAACTGGGCAAAGAGAACAAAAAACTGTATATATTATGAAATGCATGAATAAATAAATATAATTAACATTCACCATCTTTGAAAAAGTTCAAAAGGTTTGTTCTATAGGAACAATACCCTACACTAAATATATCAGATACGTGGGAATAAGTATTGCCGAGTTTATGAAGTCTATTTAATACGGCATGACAGTATACTCGGTCCGTGAATTATTGCTACAAAACGGTGGCACCTGTCTAGTCATTCTTTCAGGCACCCTGAAGTTGATGAGAGATAATAGTTCAGGGCAATCCCATATTGAATTTGCAATTTTGAATAAATTTAAAAGGTATATAATTGTTCTTCTATCGTGAAGTTTTAACAAATTTAATGTTTTTATTAAAAAGTCATAATTTAAAAATTCATGACTGATTCTATGTTTAAAAATTACAAACCGTAAGAATTTTTTTTTTGACTCTTTCAAGAGAATTTTGGTGACAGTTGTAGTAAGGAGTCCATATTGTAGAGTTATACTCTAACTGGCTTCTCACTAATGAAGTTTACATCAACTTCAAAGTGCCTATGTTTTTTTATTCCTTTGTCACACTTAACATGAATCCTTTTTTAGAGATTTACTAGTAATATTATTTATGTGCCTAATAAAGGATAATTTTTGATCAAAAACGATACCCAGGTCGCGCACCTCAGAAGTTGAGCCTAATTGACTTATGGTTTGTTGTTGATAATTACCACACCTGGTAGATTTTCATCAATTCATCCATAATTCTAAAATAAATGTTAAACAATATCATTTTTAAGATACGATAATATATTTCTGAACCGTCATACTCTTTGTGGTTGATATTTTGGAAGTATTTGGCGCCACCGTACTGGAATTATTTAATAAAGAATAACTTCTCCGATTTTATTGCATCGACCATTAATTTGTCTCTCTTTTCTGTGACATAAACCCCCATTTATATTCCGAGTTTTAGCAGTTGACGTATTGGTTCCTAAACGAGGAACGAAATTACTATCGTGACAATGTATACACTGTATAAAAAAATAATCATTGTATGCCTTCAATCATTTCTTCTATTTAATACTTTGCTTTATTAAAGGAAAACTTTTTATGTATCTCTTAATAAATTGGAAATAAATTTATCCTTTATAAGATATTTTAAAAAACAATTAATGTTTACCAAGCATAATAAAAACGTATCTCCCGTTTGACAGAGTTAAAAAAACAAGTACATCATATGAAAAAATTATATTTTGACCAAAAGCCAATTTTTCTAATAACATCCACCATTATTACAACATATACGTAGCTCTCTTCATAAAAAGGGCCGAACTCATCCTTCATTGTTGTGCACATTACCACGATCTTCATTGAATTGTCTCGTCCATCCCCTGACCATTTGATCGCTTATCATATATTTTCCGCACACCTCACTGATCTGTTGATGAATGCGAACCGGATAAATGTTTTCTTGTTTTAAGGAAAGGGATGACAGACCATATTCCAAAAGATGCCGGATTTTCAATTGTATTCGGCATTCCAAACAAGCACCACGAAGCGTACACAACCCTCAGCTAACTCATAATGACGCAAACTCCTTCTTAATAGGTCATGGTAAGTAACACGTATTCCCTAAGCTTCCAACTTATTTTCTGGAAATATATTCGTACATACTGTCTCTTCGTTTTTGTAACGAAAAATACTCCAAATACCCATTTACCGCTCTAATTATGTTTAAAAAAGTTAAAGGGCATTTTTCCCAATTCATGTTATAGCTTAATTTTTTTTTTTTCTTAAGTGTATTTTTGTAACTATATTTCTATGTAAATAAAATGTGTATGGAAAAATAAACAAATTTAAAAAATAAAAAATAAATAAAAAATAAAAACTCAGATAATTTGATGGTGAAATTTCAATCTTGATATAAATGTAAATAAAAAAGAAGCGTCTCTCACATTAGTGGGAAGATTATACCTTAATCAAGCAGCCACTTCTGTGAAAGAAGAGGCAAAAGTAAACGGGTATTACTCGTATTATTTTTTTTCAAAAATATAATTATATATTTTTACATTTATTTTAAAAATTCATTTGTTATATTTTTACTAAAACTAAAATCCCACCAAGCCACTTTCTGTAGCTTGTTGGTGGAGATTATATTTATATTAACTTTTTGAATATTATTTACATTTATAAAAACAATGAATAACATATATAAATTAACAGCCGTAAAGATCAGAATATACATGTTTATACAAATAAAAATATTTAAATTTATTTTTTAAATACGAGAAAATATATGAAAAATTAAAATATTAACACATAAGCATGTTTAAAATTTGGATTGAGTAGCCACTCTCTTATTTTGCTCTTGTTACAATGTGAGTTAAATTTAAGTTTTTTCCGCAATTTAAAAAATTATATCGTTACTAAAATAAAGAGATAGTCCATGCTGTGATAGAGGTTGGAAGAGCTCTCTCAGATAAAAGGGCAAAGAGGGATTATTAAAAATATATTGAAGGAGTGCGATATTCCTTTCTTTTTTTTCTTTTTTCCCATCACCGTGCGAATCTTGACACATTACCAAAACTCAAAACACCAAACTTCTTAGTTTTAAGAGTAAGTTCTTGAGTAAGAATATAAGGCAGAAGGTGGTTCAATTTTACAACTAAAATTGAAGTCTGAAAACGGACGCAGCAGTTTCTGGAACACGCCTCTCTTGGAGACGTGCTTCACATGCCTCAGAAGAACCTAAACCCAAGTACCTCTTCTTTGTACCTGCGGGATCCCGCCGCGCTGTCCAGACAGGCCGTTGATGACGATCTTTGAACTTTATTTGACAGATCTAAGAGACGCCGTGGTATTGATGTGGCAGAAGGCGAGAGTTCTGACTGGCAATAGGGTCTCCTGGAGGCGTCTAGTAATGTCCACATGCTCCAATTAGAAGAGGGCGCGGTTAAAAAGAAGATTAAAAAAAAAAAAAAAACTTATTTATTTATTTTATTTATTTATTTTTATTTTTTGTCCTACAAACTATAATAAATAATAAAAATAATGTGACCTCACTGGGGTTACCCGTGCCGAGGACACTTAACAATATACTTTTTTTTAAATATTTTTACATTTGAGAATAAACAAAGAAGACTGATTTAATAAACAGAAATAATAAACAAAATGTTCAGACAATTACACTACATATTATTTATGTTTATAATTAATTTATGTACATCGATATTATTTTTATAACAAAACGCACAATGAAAGAACAAAAACCTAACATAAGCTATTCACTTGTAGAACAGTTGATTCAATATTGGTTTGGGCGAATGAGACAATCCATTTTACTTTTAGCTAGCTCATTATTCACTATCATTTATTTATTCAAGGCTTATGTTTTTGACAAAATAAAAAATACAAAAAAAAAGTATTTTTTGCAATGGGAATCAAACTTGTGACTCCAGTTTCACAGTTAACCATTCAACAAACTGCACCACGGTGCCTTTCTTAAGCTGAAAAAAAAATTTAAAATACATCCTTATCTTTATAGGCAAACCTCAAGATTCGGTATTGGTCCTTTTTCAGCTTCAGAAACTCGTAAGTTGATTGTAAAGTTAATTTAAGTTTTCCTCCAATAATTTGTTTCCTTTTTTCATTTTCGCGAATTAAAGTGTTGCGGAGGAAAAAGTTTTCTCTCGAGAGCTTTTTCGCTTTTATTTGTTCTTTATTCAAATGTGGAACTCATTTAAATTATTCCCGAGGAAAAAGCAAATGAATATTGACTCAAACTTGCGTTAAAAACCTAACAAACTTAATTGTTTATTTTTCCCTAAAAATACACTTCTGTACTTTTTGTTTACTTACGTCATACTTTGTGATTTAAAACTATTTTTTTTTGTATAAATTGATTGCAACAGAGTACGAAAATATTTTTTTTGGTTTCAGTGCCAGAGAAAAGCGTTTATTTGGTATTTTTAGTAACATAACATAACATATATTACATTGTAATTTAATATACATTAAGTCTTGAAGCTTTCCGGTGGTACTCAATCTTTTAAAACAGAGTTATTTTACACACTCACATATACATAATACATAATATATTAACATTTATTTATAAGTCTTTAACAGTTACCATACAGAACTGATAAGGTTTTTCTTTTAGTTATTTATTTTCCAACGCAGAGCTCCTTTCTAGATTCTAACGATATTGCTTATTTCATGCTTACATAATATAATGTACGCATCTCCAAATTTGTGCATCTATCGCAAATTGTTTTATCACATATTTTCCTGAGAGATCGCATTTCGACAGCATTTAGCCTACTTTTATCCCTGTTTTTTCAAGTCAATACTTCACTTCAGTTGATTTGAGCCTGCACTTATTTTGATCAAGAATGTTAAACCGTTATATCTACCTTATTAATTATTAATTATTCGAAAAAAAAATTATTACATGTAATTTATAAAGAAGAAAAAATAAAGGAATTTGAGATGAATAAGTCACTCAGATACTAACATAATATTAAAACTCTTAAATTTCATAGAAGTCATGGTCAAAATAGCTTTGTCTTCAAAAGTATATAAAGTTATTTTAATCTTCCCAATAAATTAATATCTATTAAAAATAATCTATCAATAAATTAATGTTAAGTTAATCTAAAGAAATTTTTTTAACACGTGTAAACACAACATTAAATTTTAATTAGTATATACGTATTAATGTTTTATGTTTTTTCTTTATATATCCTATGTTTTTATTTTTCTTTCTCATGTACTCGTATTTAAAATTACATAAACTCCCATAAATAAACAACTAAAACAGTGTTAGTCACTCTCCAAGCACAAGAGTTAGTCTCTTTTTTTGGAGAGTTATAGTGATAACATTTACTAGATGTCAAAAGTAGATATGTTTAGAATTTTACAAAAACATTTACTTTTCATGAAATTTATTGATATATATATATTTTTTTTTAAATTTTTAATTTTAAGCGGAGTACTAACAAAAAAATGGGCAAAACTGACAGACACATAAGGGATAACATTTCAGAATAACCCGTCTACGATCTACATCTCACTCTTTTTTATTCCCAAGGGAGAGGTCGTTTTCGCAACTACCCCCACTCTTCTTAGCTAAATTAATGAAAAAACTTACATCGTTCTGGAACTCGCTGGCGACGGGGGCAGAATTAGCCCGCCTTTCTCTTCGGATAAGATCAAAAGACCGTTGTATGAAAAATGTATCTACAAGCAAAAACAACCAAATTAACTCATTTTCAAAGCTGAATTTAAGAAGCGAGTCTTTGATCATGCAAAGTTTCTCTAAAATATAAAACAAATCAACTTGTAGACAAAACTAAAAATACTTGTAGACAATAATCATTGAAATAAATATATCTCTTATATCTACCGATTTATACTTTGTATACAGAACTTGCCAAACAAACCTCACATGATGGTATCACAATATTTCATGACTCTTAAAAAAGTGTGCTACAAATTCTTTAACACGCGGTGATGAAACAGACACAAGCAAGACACAGAATATTTCGATTTTCAAACATTTGAAAGAAAAAAAAAAGACATTCTGTTAAATAATTCTTTTTCGATTATTTATAAAATTTTGCAATAATATTTAGACCCGTTATGGCAAAATAAATTAAAAATCTCTTGCTTACTACCAATAACCGTCTGATTAAACGAATTTATTTTGTGAAATTATGAGTTTTTTTAAGTTCTGCCTAAAATAGTAAATCCAAAATAAAAGGTCCAAGACATTAAGGAAGGATGTCAATTTTTATGTGTTTTAAACTAACAATGGCATATGCCGGCAGATCTAATGATCTCATTTCTTAATAAAATTTGGCGAAGAGGCTCTAGGTACTTTCCAAAATAATTGAACAAGAAAAAAAAATCCGGACCGGGGATAAAAAGTAAATGTTAGTTAGGTACAATAAATTCGTGTTTGAAGTAAAGCAATTATTTAAAATTTATGAAAATTATTAATTTTGAAATCGTAAAGACTTTTTACATTAATCAGGTTCCATTAATTTTTTTAGTTTATTTTAATGTCCCAGAGGTTACTTAAAAACGTTATATTACAACACGTCACTTTATGACATTCATCCTTTATGTCCTTTACCCTTCAAATTTAAGTAACACTTTTGTATTCAAAATTAATTTATGCTCACATTTTATTTAAAAATTATTGATTTTATTGCTTAAGTGTTTAAAAATAGGTTATCCCAACAATGTTTTAAGTTAGTCAAATTTGTAGTAGATAAGGAGCTGTAAATATATACATTTTACAACAGAGATAAATAATATTGGTGAAAAGGGAATTTAGAAGTCTTGGTAGGTACAGGGCTAATGACCTGTCATTGGCTGGTTTAAGTGGTGAGTTTAGACACTGTGTAATATTTACAATCTTGCTTTTATTTATACATCTATATTCCTTCAATTCTTCTGTCTGTTAATGTTATGTCAGTGAAATAATTGGTGAAACTTTGGTGAGATTCATCCTACAAATGACAGATCATAAGCCTTGTATATGCGTTGACTTCCATGTTCCCTTCTTAAAAATGTTTCCCTCTCTGTTGCAACAAATTTGAAAGACAAATACTGTATTATTTCCATAGTAAATGAATAAATAAATAATTTTTCATCTAAATAACTCCCTAGAGAGGAAATCCAGCCTGTCTGCAAAGATTTGGACATACTAAAAAAACTGAGTTGTATTGTTTTAACATATAAAAATCAAGTTTTAAACTACTATACAGTTCATTTTTCTCTCTACAAATCATAAATATTGATTTTTGTGACTTTCTTGTTTAGTATCCTCTCTGTGTTGGCCAAATAAAATAAATAAATAAATAATTGGTTCTGGCACTTTGCAGTGTTGCCAGATAGCAAAGCAAGGTAAAATGAATTAAAACCAGCAACCCCATATTTCATTATGACGGTGTAATAAAATAATTCCCCATTTTCACCCGAGGCACTTTTTCTTCTTGCAACATCCCGTTTAGTGGGGCGGCGTCCAGAGTTAACCCGGCCTTATACTTAGAGATGCGAATAACCGATAAATATTATAATCGGTCATTTTTTAACGGGTTATTAAAACGCTCGTTCCTACGATGTGACCGGTGTTCCAAGTTGAACTTAATTCATTAATATCTTGGCAACAACTATGAATATTACCACAATGTTTTTGTAGTTAACCTTAAATTAAAATTAAAAATACGTGCATAACATATTTTATAAGGATCTCCGAAAATAACTAAATATTCAGTACCCGGATACAAAAATATAAAACGTTTATTTGAGAGAAAGAGAGTCGTCTTATTAAATCAAAGAGCAAGGCAGACATATAATTTTAATTACATGAAATGAGACGGTGATCATTTTTTTCTGACCTTAAGTTACCTAAAGTTATCCTAATGTAACCTCATATTACCACAAAGATACTCAAGGAAGTTTTTTTCAAACAGTAGATTAAAGTTTTAAATAGTCTATTTTCAACTAAAATACTGTTGTATACAAACACTTCCTATAACTGATCATTAACAAAATTTGAATATTTACATCAAATTACATGAAAATTTTGGAAAAAAAATAATGGCGTCAGTCATACGCTAGAAGATTAAGCCGTCTTGGCTTCGGTTTAATGCATTCTCATATAAAAGACAAAGGAGTTAAATTACACCTGGACAAATTTGTACAGTCAGAAAGCAAAGGGTTGATAAAGTTGATTCTATGAAGTATTAATTTGACTTAAAATTTAAGTAAGTTTTCAAAAGGTTTTTACATAAACCTATTAACTTAATGATAAAAAATAGTTATGTTATTCTTAATTAACCATTTGTTTTTTTGATTCCTAATTTTTAAATTTTATGATTTCTATAATTAGTAAATATTACTTCGAACATGTTTTTACTGTCGAATTTTCGGGTAGTGAAAATCGAATAATTCGATTGGCATAAACGGTTACGCGCATTGCTACTATTACTACTCCATTTAGTTCTTCATTTGCCCTATTTGAGTTCCACCTCTTGCACCGGGTCGCTTTAATAATTCTTTTGTACAATGCAGTTTACTTTTGGTATAAAAATTCGCATAAAACAGTCAGAGCGGCGTTTATCTGCGCTGTTTTATGATTTCTTTGTCTTACGGGCGTAAAGCGGACTTAGGGTTGTTTAATTCAAAATGATTTATGTAATCTATTATTAAAGAGCATTAAAAATGCATACCGAGTTTGGAGAAAGGCCGTGATGAGATTTAACTTAAAGTATGAATTACAAAATTTGGCTCAAAGAACCAACGAAACAATCCGGCTCGAAAGACTACTTATAAAATCTGACGCGAAGGATCAATGCTGCGCTGTTCTCTTGTCAATTCAAGGCTGCGTTTTTATATTAGTTAAACCCTTGCTGTTCCAAATTTCAGGTACATTCAAATCTTCAACACTTTATTAACCTATGTCTACTCCCTAGGTGGAGCATATGGAGTCGAAAACTCACCAAGCCTCTCAGTTTATGGCCATTTCCATTTTTTTCCGTAGTTAAGATATGACTTCCGACAAACTGTCAGCTGTGAACGTTGAGAACC
Organism: Micrasema longulum; assembly: GCF_059751315.1. Taxonomy (NCBI): domain Eukaryota; kingdom Metazoa; phylum Arthropoda; class Insecta; order Trichoptera; family Brachycentridae; genus Micrasema; species Micrasema longulum. The sequence continues at coordinate 117,972 of NW_028278562.1, read as the reverse complement.
GTGAAAACCTGATGCCTTGTAAAATAAACAAGCGTACCAAACCCAGTACTCTTCTGAGACACTGATTCTCAAATTTCAATAGTTAACTGTTTTGGGCCCTAGCGAGGTACTACGATTCGCATCCGTAAAGGAGAATAGGTGTTATGCAGGCATTGAATAGACGACATTTAATTTCGCCTAGTAAATTTCTGCGTTTTGGTACCGTTCTTATTCATTATATTGATGAATTTTATCTCATCTTAATACCACCTGATCGAGGCAAAGAAGTGAACTCCCACCTAAAATTATGGGACTTGGAGTATGCAGACGGTGCAGTTCTTCTTAAAAAGTCTGTTGGTGATTTTAAGGAAATTTTTAAAAAACTGCAGGAAAACTTTACTTGTCTGGGTTGTAACATTAATACCAAATAAACTCAAATTATGTGCAACAAAATGTTGTCCCGACCCTGATTAGCCTCTCTATAATAATGGGCAGAGGATCGAGAAAGTTGACAGATTTAAATACTTGGGAGTTCACATAACTGAGGATGCACCAAGAGCTTGCAACCTGCCTAGGAATTGCTGAATCAATTTTTAACATGATGCATGTTGTCTAGAACTCTTGTCTATACTTGGACAAAACAAAATTTCGATTATTCAACTCTTGTAAAATGGCACTACTCGAATATGAATGCGAATTTTGACACCTTACCAAAGCTCAGAACATCAAACTTCTAAGTTATAGGAGTAAGTGCTTGAGGAGAATATTGGGCATTAGGTGGTTTGATTTTGGACGCAGAATTTTTCTATAACGAGTGTCTTGAAGATGCGGTGGTGGATTTGGCTTGGACGCGTGCTACGCATGCCTCAAGAGAACCTTAACCCAAGTTGCCTGTTCTTTAATTCTCCGGGCTCACGCCGTCCTGGAAAGCCATCGATGACGAACTTTCAATTTTATGCGATGGAACTAAAGGGCGCTAAATTGACGTAAGAGGAGGCAAGAGTGCTGGCTGGCGATAGGTCTCCTGGAGGAAACTAGTGACGTCCATATGATCCATTAAGGAGCGGATGTGGAAGAGAAAGAATAAGAAATTTCTGCAGTCAGCTTTCCTATTGTTGAATGCAGCGGCTGCTAAACCTAGCTGAACTCCTAATTATTTTTAAAAGATGGCATTTTAGTCATTCTTAGTAGTAAAAGTCAGTGTTTTGCAAGCTCCTGACGTCACTTCAACCTATGAAGATCTGCTGTGACAAGTTTCTGTGAATAATTCTTGCTCTCCAAACCCAGGTCTTTAAAGAGCCTGGCTACTGTGTGAAAGGCGAGACCCATTAGGTACACTGCAAAATATTTTAAACTCAACCATCTAGACGAACCGCATGTATAATAGCAAATACGTTCGTCTCACGCTCAAATTGTTTCGAGTCTCATTCCCGTAAGATCACAAAACATATATGTGATTTTCGTCAAGTCGAAATGTTCATTGCTGTAGTTTACCACTGTAATTGGGCATCCTGCTAGCCTTTTGTAAAGCAAATGAAAAACACAATTATAAATCTTAAACCCGTTCGTAAACAGCGGGCGAATTTAAGAATTTAATTTATGACTTCAAAGTATTGTGCATTCTAGTACTAGAATGTAATATAACGTATTACTTAGACTTTTCAGGATAGTTCTCTTTTGTAAATTAGGACAAGCCACTGGAATATTTAAGTGCCAACAACAGTGTAATTTTGCTAATGTTAACCATTATCGTACAAATTTAAAATACAACACGTAAACATCATCATCATCATCATTCCATGGAGCACTGCATTGGTACACCAATCTCTGCGTATATTGATCATTTTTTATTACATGAAGGTAAAATGATCAGTCTAGCGCTTCAGATACCAGTCTTGAGACAATTAAATGTTTTATTGTGAAAACACCCTTTTAAATAAATATTTCATATCAACCGTGTCAGGAATCAAACCCGAGACCTCGTGAATGGTAGGCAAACGCGCTGACCATTAGACCACGAGGCCGACAACAAAACATTATTATTCTTGGCTCTACCCGACCGAGTTTCTCCAGGGTATGCTTGGCTACAACACTTTAGAGACTAGAAGGAATGTGTATTTGACTACACATTTTTATCGATTGTTGCGCGGAATGATCGATAATTATGAAATTATGATGAGCATTGGTTTGTATGTTCCTGATAATTACCTAAGACAGCATCGGCATAGATTGTTTCATATTCCGATATTCAGGACAAACCTGCCTACGGTTATGCCTGTTGGAAGGGCTACCGCTATGCTGAACAACATCGCTCTGGATATTGATCTGTTCCATGTATCCGAAGGAGTTTTCCGGAGCAAGATTCTCCTACTACTTTGACATGAGTATCTTTCACGTATTTTTTTTCTTTCTTATAATATGTACGAATTGAATATACGTTTGTAATGTAAATGTTATATTAAAAATAACTTAATTGAATTGAACACGTTAACATTATCTCTATATACTAACTTATTCTCTTAAAAATCACTCGGTTTATTTATTTATTTACATCCATAAGTTTATTGCACATTATTTGAGACATAAGTCTCAACTCCATGGGACTAAAAGTTCTGTGTTGAGATGAGCAATGAGTTGACACAGACACATGAGTAAATCACTACAAATATAGGATCAGAAACATAAAAAATATTTTTAAAAAAACATATATATGGCATATCAATATAGTAAACAGTAAACTCAAACATTCGGAAAACAATTAAGGAGTTTCCCACTCAAATCCTTCCCACTAAGGAAAATCCAGTCCTTGACTACTTTCTTGAAAAAAGTTTTTGTCTTTTAGAGCTTAATACGCTCTTCCAAAATAATGAATGCGATAGATGAGAGATATCTCTGAGGAAAAGTCGTACGGGTTTTGGGTACGAAAAAATTCGTGCTCTGGAAAAACCTTTTACGGACTTTTTCTGAGACCTCTCCTATTGTTTGACCAGAAGTGTGTAAGTGCTTCTTTTAGGTACAGTTGTCTCACATCCAGCACCTTCATATATTGAAACAGCTGTTCTGACGGGTATGTGGGAGGGCGCCGGAATATTATTCTGAATAATAATTTCTGTGAATTTATGAGAGGCTTTGAAATGGATGCCGCACACCAGCTATTGCATAGGTTTATATATTTAGAACATAGAATTAAGAATAGTCCAGAAACCGCATACGCGCATCAAACAGAAGGTGACTAAACTACTCTTAAAAAAGTTGCGAGGAGACACAAAAAAAAAAAAACAAATAGGTCAATAACGTATTCTCTTTCATTATTTTATATCGAATGAGTCAGTAATTTATACTGCGGGCAGCTTAGGCAGCTTTATTTTTTCCAAAAACTTTTTTAAAATCTCGTTCAAAACTTATAATGAAATATCTGTTTTAGCCCGTAATCTAATTTTAACGATGAATTAAAAATAGACGACGAAGTTTGAAGAGGGTGATTTTTCCCTGTATACAGATTGGTAGTAGGTATTCACGTCACTGCGCGAGGGTAGCATTGGAAAGTTTTTTCTTACCCTTTATATAGGGGAGATTGACAAGTTCACGATTGAATACCTTGCAGTTATTTTTATTCCTTAAAGTGGTTCTTTACTTTACCAAACCCGTAGGTCACTATAGCTAAATAACAAAAAATAACTTTTCACGTTTTGTGGAAAACCTTTAAAACGTTGTAAATTTTAAAATACATAATGAAATAGTGACGATAATTATGACAAGACAGATGTATTTTTAATACTTAAGGAACTGTTTATATAAACATATAACAACAGAGATGAAGAACATTTAAGAGTAGGTGAAATAGTTCTGTAGTTAGATGGTTGAAGGGACCATCGGTATTTTTTTCTGTTTTTTAGTTTTCAAAAATTTTAATCAATATTTCAGTAAATACACATAGAAAAAAAAAACACCGTTATTTAGAATGGTAATTCATTATTGAAAAACATCACTAAAGTATTTTAGTTTGGAGATTGAAGTCTTAAAATTGAGTCGTATTTTAGCTCTCCTGAATATTTTTGAATATTACAGATGGTCCCTTCTGCCATCTGACTACCGAGTTCAATCTGATGAATCCAACCCGTATCAATAAAGGTGTCAGCTCTTCAACGTCACAAACATCGAATGGGGGAATAGAAGGAATTTATATGTGTATAAATTTATTTTGTTTGATTTTTTATTTTTTGTTCGTGTTAACACGAAATTTTATAACTTCATATTACTAAATAACTATAGCAGTGTAAGTCACTCTCCAAGCAAAGGAGCTAGTCGCTTTTTTAGAGTGTTGCAGTTATAAAATTTACAAAATATAAAATTTAATTGTAATAGATAAAAAACTTGTGTAATGTATGCATTTATGCTGAATCAAGAACGCACGTAACATATTTATTGTTTGTGTTAGAATCATAGTTTTGGTTTTGTAACATAAATAATTTAAAGTTAAATATTTATTCGATTCAAATTAACCAATTATTGGTTTCTTGCCTACAAATAAAATTATGTTACACACAGTTACGTCACAGTGAGTATCATTTTACAAAAAATGGCAAACAAAATGTGTTAAGAGCATTTTACTCTTGTCAAATTATTTATACATTGTTTTATGAAAGGTAAATTGTGATGTTAAAAAGCCAGAGCTTCTGCCTTTTCTGGAAGAATTCGATTTCTTTTTGTTTCATATTTATTTCCAGCTTCGGAAAAAAGTCTCTCACTGTAAACGGAGCTGGCTGGACAACAATGGTACATTTAAACGAGGCGCGACATTTTGGGGTATCTAGAACTGTTACGGCTCCACCACTCAAATGACCCATCGTTGCGATTTATCACCGGTTACGCGCAGTAGAAGTGCATTTCATGAGCTGCATTTGACTTATCATCATTGATATCTTCACGAACGAATTAATATACCACAAAAATACCGATGCCACATGAACTCCACCAAAAGCAATGATCGGCTTGGCCGACTAGTCGGCCTTTTTGCAACCGACTAGTCGGCCAGTCGGCTAGTTGGCCAAAGACATAGTCAGAATGGTGAATGTAACACATTGTTTAAAATGCTCATGGACAATTTTTTTGGTATTTTCATTTAGCATAAATTCAAACAAATCCCTTGGTTTTCTAATGGGAACATGCACCATACGTACAACTCTGAGGTGACACAGAAAAAGGGCACAAGTCGGCATGGCGTAATTTCACAGTACAGCTGTTTTACTTACCGACTTCTAGAGCCTAGATGGTTTATTAATTATTACAAAATAAATAAGTTACATTTGATATTTTAAATCATGGAATATAGTTTAAGCGGTTGTTATGTATGTATTGACATATTTATTGATAAAATATCAAATTCGATGAATCCAATATATAAATAATAATAATTCTAAACATTCAAAATCAAACTTTTCATACACAAAAAAAATAAATCTTTCCAATTTTTAAAAATATGCATTCTCGGTGAATGCAGCTCTGAAAAACGATGAAAATAACGTTTATGCTCCTAACTTGTTTCTACTCAAAAAATTGTGGATTTCAAGAGCTATAAATACGCCCATGGCAAAGATCTACATTTTGCACGTAAATCCGTCAAGTAGTTATTAAGTATATTCAGAACATTGCCTTTTACAAATATAGATTAAAGATAAGATTAAACATTCTTTTAAATTTTTAACGAAACTTTTTTCAAATGCGTATAATACTCGTAGGATTTTTTTAATACTTTTTTGTAAGTACTTTGAATGGCACATTTTTCTTTATTCTGTAATCCGACGTAAGTAGCAACATTTACAACAATAAGTAAGAAGTTTTTTGTACCAAAAGTAAAATTCATTGAATGAAAAAGTTTAAGCCATTTAAAGTTTCAATATCAATCATTCAGCTCATTTACTCCCTTATTCTGCAATCTGCCTCTAGAAACTTGAAACGAAACAAGAAAATGGCTTTTTTCTTTTCCCTTTCAGAGAAATGACTCAAAAGGCTTTATTTGCCATGAAAGCACCCTCAGGTAAATACATACGTCCTTTCGGAATTGATTTTTTTTTGTTTATTATTGATGTTTAAATATTGATTTTTTCACACGAATTATACTTAAACCGCACTATGATCATTCAACGCCAATCAAAAACTAATAAAAAAGTTGTGATATTCTATTTATTTATTATTTATTAGCAAATAAATAGGTAAGATTATTGTAAAACGGCAATTTACTATAAAATAAAAGGTATTATTTGCATAGTTTTTGCTTAGTAACGTATGCTAGAAGCGATGAAAAAAAATTGATCCAGCAATATTTTATGTTTACACAGGAACATTTTTAATGGGATTTTTTTTTAAATCACATTTTTATGTTTTTTAAAAATATTTTTATGAAATCCGCAAACGCAGTAAATCCTTGATTTCTCGGACTAACATCTCTTCCATATTTTCTTCACTATCTTGTGTACACGTTATGCGAGGTTCTACTGTATGTCAAAATATGATTTTTGCAAATTTGTGTATGACGGCAGTATGGCTGAACATAAAAATTCCAAAAGTAAGTACTTTCATGGAGCTATCAATTTGAGCATGTAAAATCAAAAATAGCACCCGTAACTGACGTATTGTATAGACTTCGAGGCTTGTTTCCTCATTCCTGCTCAAAAAAATTCCGTTTTGTTTGCCGTCTACTACGCTTTGATTCATTCCCACCTATCTTATTTATCACGCATATGGGGTTTTGCCAGAAAAAATCAGATTTTGGAAATACAAGTTCTTCAAAACAGAGCTCTAAGAAACATTCTTGGACCTTAACGGGATTCCCATGTCAAGGATATCTACCGACAAACAAAGATACTTCCTTTCAAGGTAATGCCACTGCATGACATAACCAATACTATTTTAAATATCATCAACTTTTCTGCTCACTCAAATTTAAAACACACATTTGGTCATAATATTCATTATTACAATACGCGTTATTCAAGGAATCTTCATGTGTCTAAGTTTCGCTCAACAAAGTTTGGCAGTAGGTCCTCGGAAAATATTGGCCATTCCGAAAATAATAAACTGCCTGATGAGCTAAGACATGAAAAATCCAGAAGTGTCGCAATTGAAAAATATTTCTTAAATCTTTTTGATATTGATAATTATTCATGTAGTTTATATAAGATGGTGTTTTATGTTTCTTATACAATAATGTTTTTTTTTTTTTTGGATGTATTAATTTTATGATATTATGTATTGTCAAAAAAATGTTTTTTCTTATGTACGGTCCCAAATGAGTTTCTTATAAATCCTGGGAGTATAATATGTAATTTTTGGATTAAATGTTTTATTAATAATAAAAATTAAAAATTTAAATAAGTCCCGCTGTTTAATACAGACCAAAAGTGAATAATGTTATTAATTCATCTGCCTAAGTACAATTACAATTATAGACTTGGACTCTAAAAAATCATTTATTAATAAGGTTCTGTGTTTTTTTATTTATTTATCAATATATCAGACTACTGCTAGTTTTGCCTTTTGCAACATACATTTATTTGCCAAGGTTGATTTAACGGAGTCCTGGTCCCGACTCTGATGTATGGGAGCGAAGTATGGACTTGGAAAAACAGGGATGAAAGTAGGCTGAATGCTGTCGAAATGCGATATCTCAGGCAAATGTGTTGTAAAACTATGTACGATAGATGCACAAATGTTGAGATCCGTACCTTATGTAATGCTGAGACAAGCATTATCGACAAAATCAAGAAAGGAGCTCTGCGCTGATGTAGAACGAATGGACAGTGAAAGAACGGCTAAGAATATTTACAATGCGAATGTTTATGGATACAGAAATAGAGGAAGACCGAGAAAGACATGGCATGACCAAATCTAACGAATATTTGAAGACGGACATGTCAAAAGTTGGAATAATCGGCGCGCATGCATGATAAGATGTATGAATGTAGAGGATGCGAGATCTGTATGCAAAGATAAAGTGATGTGGCGTTCTATCCTCTCTGCCTACCCTTACGAAGAAAAGGTGTGATGGTTTGTTGTTGTTGTTGTTGTTATATCAGACTACCAAACTCATCTGTAGTATTTAGTGAACATGATAGAAATAAAATAAAAAGCAATCGATTCATTAGTTACGTAAACCTTGACAAAGAAGCTTGTTTGCTTTGAAACCTGTCGGTGAAAAATAAAAATTAGTGTTTAAAAACAAAGTTGTTTTATTTATTTTATTATAATGAAAAACCACAAAGTAAGTGCTTCAAATATAAACTTTATGTTATTTTACATTTATTTTTACTATATTTAGATTTCAATGTCGGTTCTACCCGCATCAAAACTTTAAAGAAAAACAAAATACAACCTAGTTATAATTAATTTTCTTTCTTCTTCTTCTTCTTCAGCCTTATTCTCTCCACTGCTGGATAAAAATCTCTTCCAAACGTCTCTCTTCCTTCCTATCACCCGTTTTCGTCATCCACGTTTTACCGGCAATAGAGGCAATGTCGTCAACCCATCTTTCCTGTGGCCTTCCGACACTTCTTTTATTTGGGTGTCCACTTGCCATCGTTTTGCCTCGCCAAGTGTCCTGCCCATTTTCATTTCAATTTTGCTACACGATACATGATACCTACGACTCCGGTTCGGCGCCTTATTTCTTCATTTCTTACTTTGTCTCTAAAACAAACACCGAGCATCTGTCTTTCCATGGATTGTTGCGTGCATTTCAATTTCTGTCTACTTTTTTGTGTTACAGAAATGCTTTTTAGTCCGTGTGTTGTCACCGACAATATGCACGATTCATATAATTGTCTTTTTAAGCATAAATGGACTTTTTTATTTTCAAAAATATATTTTATTTTGCCAAAACAGCCCAACTTAGCCCTATTCTTCTTGGTAACTCCGCTTTCTGGTTATCTTTACCAAGTTTGACTTTGTGCCCTAGATATATATATTCATCAACCACTTCGATTTTATTATTGTTAGTGAAAATGTCTCGTCCTTTTGGACTCATAATCTTTGTATTATTTTATGTAGGCAAAATGAATAAAAAATATTAGATAAAAGAATGTCATCATTTTAGTCATGCATGTCTCAAAAAACTATGAATCTATATGGAATATTGTTTCCCCAATTAAGTCAATATTTATCTCTGTTTGGTCAGATGTACAAAAGAGTTTTGAGTAAAACAGAACCAGAATCAAATGTTTTCGACTCGAGGGCTACTCTCAGGTAAAAATCCCAAAAAAGGAAATCGAGTAAAGAAAAGTTCGCATCGTAATGTGGTGGTTTGCGCGTTTCTCCATCATGATTGAGATTTGATGAAATATTGATTTAAAAAAATGTTTTTTACTGCTTTATTTCATAATCCTTGGATTGGTACCTGAAACGTAAGACTGATCACTTTCGCCTTCCTGTAAAACATGGTCTAGATTTATTGGTTAATTCATACAAATCTATTTAAGAATATCACATGAGGTCAAGAACCCTGTGATAAAGTGGGATACAACATAATGGAAAATGATAGCATTAACATTATGAAACAAAACTAAAATTTTAAAATAAAAATTATCACTTAAACAAATATTTCAATTAACATCTCAACAACACGCTCAATGGTATATAAATCTATGCAATATCTTGCAGCAGTCTCTTGCAAGGTACTCTGAATGTACATTTTCAGCGCAGTGCTCTATGAACCATCAAGGTTAAATGATTATGGTGATGATAACAACAAGAACAACAAACTATTATTCCGTTGTCTTGTAAGGGAAGGCAGAGAGGATATAAGGCCACAGCACTATATCTTTGCTTACAGATCACGCTTCCTCTATATTCATACATCTTCTCACGCACGCGCGCCAATTATACCAATTTTTGACTTGTCCATCTTCAAGTATTTGTTGGATTTGGCCATGTTATGTCTTTCTCGGTCTCTCTATATTTCTGCATCTATCAACATTCGCATTGTAAATATATTTAGCCGTTCTTTTGCCATTCATTCGCTCCACATGTCCAGACCAGCCCAGAGCTCCTTTCTTGATTTTGTCGATAATGCCCATATCAGCCTTACATAATTTACGGATCTCGACATTTGTACATCTATATTGCATAGTTTTACTACACATTCACCTGAGACATCGCATTTAGACAGCATTCATACTACTTTCATCCCTGTTTTTCCAAGTCTATACTTCGCTCCTATACATCAGGGTCGGGACCAGGACTCTATTGTGAACTGATAATTTTGCCTCTTGCGACAAACATTTATTAGCCAAGGTTGATTTCAGTGCTCTGTTCACTATGTAACCAACACTCACCCTCTTTTCAATACCTTTCTCAGTCATAAACATACTTCCCAGATACACAAAGTCCTCTACCAGCTTTAGTATGACCCCATTCACAGTAATTTCACATTTAGTCATACTTTCATTTATTTCAAAACCATCACATTCGATTTATCGACATTCATAAGCAAATTTGAACGTCGTTATGCAGAAAGCAGCCAGTCCATAAAATTGAAAAAATTAGATATTTGTGTTATCGGGTGCAGTAAAGCCAATTCTATGTTTTACTAAAAACAGCTAAACTGCTTTCATAATTTCAGCGTGGATGCTTGGACTAGAGAGAGATAATTATTCTTATGCTGAAATAGAGTCAATGTTAAATATTTCTAGTCTACAAAAACGTAGAACTAATATTGACTCCATAAATATGTTCGGCATACTAAATGGTATAATCGATGTTCCATCATTACTGGGACAAGTAAAATTCAATATTCCGACTCGTAGATTGAGAAACAATGAAGTACTGCTCATCGATCAGCATAGAACAAACTATGGCCTAAATTCTCCAATGACCCGCCTTTGTCGTATTGTTAACTCAAGACAGGATCTGGACTTTTTTGGTTTAAGTTTACAACGATTTAAACAAGCACTTAATAAATAGTCCAAATCTTGTCTCGATGTCCCTTATGTTTGTCAATGCTTCTTTCTTTTTTCTTTAAATGTTTTAAACTATTATTTTATTGTAATATTTAAACCTTATTAATTGTATACATGTACAATGCCCGTTAATAAATAAATAAATAAATAAAAAAAAGTAATAATCACTTCCTGAAAATAGTGTCGATCATAAAAGCGGCAATTCTCAATTTGCAAAAAACACCCACTACACTAGAAAAATCTTACGGTACTTAAAAAAGTTATTAAAACCGGTCAAATGAAATGAAATTATTAACATATAAACAAAGAATATTTTACAATACAATGATATTTGTTCATAAAATTATAAACTCTAATAAAAAAACAGAATTTCGGAAAAAAAAATGATCGGAACCAGCATGAACACGATCACAATACTAGAGAAAAGAATAAAATTAGACTTCCACTTAGGAAAAAGGCAAAGTCACAAAATTCAATTTTATTTTAAGCAATTAAAAAGTATTACGAAATGGAAAAAAATATTTATGAAGAAAAAAACATATCAAAATTTAAAATAATGGTCAAGACATATGTGATAAACAATTTATAAATTAAATATATTTGCAATGTTATTATTAGAACACACATAACAATATGTATGATATGTGTACCCTACTTTAAGATTTAAATTTTTAAAAATACATACTAAAAAAACTAATGTATTCATTGTTTATCATTTGTCAAAGTCGAAAATATGTCATACTTTTGTGTAAATTTGATTATTCACTCTCATCATAAAAGTGCTATTATCTCACTTTTCTATGTCTGGCTGCTTTCTGCATAACTACGTTCATTTGTTACCTTGCATACATCGTAGTTTTTTGTTACTATAGTAATAAATTGGTTAATTTTGGTTAATTTTGACGTTTAAACTGGTTAGGATAAAAATCATTAACGGTAAATTAAACATTAGATTAATAGGACTGGTAAGTTAACCAAACTGCGCTAAATTCGACATTTACACTAATTGAGGTTCGCTCTGAAAACCCCTTTCCCGGTTCCACAAAGGTACCGAATCGATGGAACAAAAAAAGCGTCCCGAAGTGGGTACGTCCCGAAATGTAAATGCGAAATCGGGACATAAATGCTCCAGAACGGGGAAGGCTAAAAGGAATTCGGGTTTAATGGGACATTTCGGAAATTTGCCGGGAAACTACGCACGACAGAGACTTCCGAAAAGAGAAAAAAACGTTTGAGACAATCACGAATCGAATAATACTCTTTACAGCTCTTGAGACTAACTCTTTATCGCAAAGTGTTTTTCAATATATTCTTAACTTGGAATTCCAAATGCACTAAGTGTCTAAAAGAAATTCGTTAAGAGGCAACGCGTTCTCATTTTTCCTTATATAAATGTATTCTAGTATTTTCTCCCTGAACTACTGAACCAGAGCAATTGTTTTACACACTAAAGATGTTTACCATTGACGTCTACCTATTGTTTTGTTTTTCTTTTCAAGCCAATCAACAGGCTTCTGAAAGCCCAAATAGATTGGCATTAATGATAATACATTTAATTATCTCACCCTAAACAATCTTAGAATCTATTCATTTCTATCAAAACATATCGAAAATACTGTTTAGTAAGTTTTTTTTAACTGTTCTGAAGATCCTTAGCAGAGGGAAAAAGAATCCGACCTTGGTTTTAAAATTTCCCACAGCAAAGACTACATTGGTACGCAATTATCAATTATTTGCCTTATCCAAAAACACTTCAAAGCGCTTATTTTTATCTGTTATCTTTAGACATACGGTAAACAAATATTAATTTAATTTAGATACTCTTTAAAAAAATACTGTAAAATCGGTTCGCAGCTTTAAGGTGCGGAAAACGGGAAAAAGAAACGTCAATTTTGTCAATTATACCTAAACATAATAAGTCCGATGTTTAGTTGTCTTTTTTGCACCATATTGGGGAGGCATTTTCGAGAGAGTGACAGAAAAACAATGTTCAAATACCTAATTATCAAAATTGGCAGGCACCGCTAATTCTCTTAAGCTCTTTCAAGATTACGGTTTCACAATTTACTTTTCATTACCCTCTCTTTCCAACTCACTGGTGCAAAGGGCATTGCATTGGTAGACCAAATGTAGATTATTTAGATCATATGTTACGTGAAGGTAAGGTGATCAGCCTAACGCTTCAGATGTAAGTATGGAATTATAAAATACTGCTGTGTAGAATCAAATTTTGATCAATATTTTATTACCTTCCCAGGAAATTAATCCGGGACCTCAAACATGGTAGGCAAATGTGCAAATCACTGCAAAACGATTTAGACTTATCTTTACTCGATTTTCTTTTTCGGGATTTTTACCTAAAATTAGCCATCGAGTCGAAAACACATGGCCAGAGTTTTACTCACAGAACTGTATTTTTCGTACTCCCGGACATATAGACAAACTCCTTATTTAGTTTCTTAATTACAGTACAAAATTAAACTTGGAATTTTTTTTCCATATAGGACGACTCTTAAACAAATTTTGTAAAAAAAAATATTTTATAGATAAAAAAAAAAATCGAACCCGAAATCATTCGTTTGTGAGTCGAGTATCTGAACTACCACCCCACAGATACCTTATTTACAAATATCTAGAGTTTCAACATAAACAAATTAAAATTACCCAAATATATCACGTTTTAAGCTTAAATAGACTTATAGCTTATAATAGGCTTATAACCTAAATCTACAGTAAATATTTCCTTTTATTGCTCTGATGTCATGAAAATGGTATTGATGACGCTTAACACATTTTTAAATACGTTTCGTATACTTTTTGTTTGAGTTATTTTGTATTTAAATACAATACACAAAATGACGTTTATTTATGTTTCTTTCTTTTGTTTTAGCCACAGTTAATGGTGCTTAAGGAAAAGTAACACGAATTGAAGCTTCTCGAATAGGCCGTTATCTTCATTGAGGTATATAACTAGAGTAAACATAAGCTTTCGAAATAATATGTTCCCTCAACATGCGGCCAATTGGTCTATGTTTGATAAAACGGACTTCAGTCAGTTGCGAGCGATCGCCAGCTACTTTTCTCCTCAAAATTACTAAAATGTATATATGTCCGCTAAGTACTGCACAAATCGATTCGGAAAAGCGGTGATAAAACCTTTCACCTGCAAGTAATGTTCTTAACTTAATAATACTTAACATATTACAACAGAGATGAAGAACATATAAGATAAGGTAATATGGAAATCTAGGCATCTGCAGGGCTTATGACCTGTCAATAGCTGGTTTAAGTGGCCACTTTACACTTCAATATTCCTTCAATATATATATTCTTTCAATTCTTTTGTCTGTTGATGTTTGTAAAGTTAAACAGCTGAAACCTTTAGTTATGCGGGTGAGATTAATCTAATTGAATTATTTCACCTACATACTAGGCAATGTTAATATTAACAGCACCTATATTAATATAAACAGCTCCCCAGGGAGTTAAATCCAGTCCTTGTCTATAAAAATTTCGACAAACTCAAAATATTGTTGATAAATCCACCTGGTCCACGAAGAAGTAAAGAAATTTAAAGAAAAAAGATTTTCAGGCGTTGCCTAGTATGTAGGTGAAATAATTCAATTAGATGAATCTCACCCTCTTCATCTCTTTTGTAATATGTTGATATAAACAGCTCCCCAGGAAGTTGAATCCAGTCCTTGTCTACGAAAATTTAGAGTAACTCAAAATATTGTTGATTAATCAATACTTGTTTAAAATAGTTATTTTAACGTCAAAATACGTCTTATTAATTATGTTGCAATTCGTAAATTATCTTCTATCTCCGTTCTGCTTAGTTAGTCGGCCGTAAAGCAAAACAACAAACAAAGATGACGCGTATGCAGAAGGGAGCGACATACTGAATTGAACTTTCAGCAGACTGATGTAAACAGTTGGTGCTTTTTACTGTACTACTTGTTTTGCTTGTCAAAGCCGACACAACGGTACTTGCTATCTCCACTGGTCAATCCCTATCCTTTAGGAACGACTTTTTAGCTCGGATTTGTATGGAGTGTTATCTTTGTATATTATATACCTATGCTTATCATGGGTTTTGTTAAAAAAAAGTAGGAATTTTTTTTAATCTTTTTAGTTTTAGGTGCTTATGCCAATATTACAAAAAAACTTTATATATTTTAAAGAAACAAACGGTCGAAAATGACATAATAACATTTTTTTTAAATACGGTTTAAAGACAGACCAGCAAAGTTTCTAATTAAAAATTATACATATTATTAAATCGTGTTACAACAAAGGGATGTGTTTATGTTAAAAATTTTAAAATTTTAGGTTCATTTATATTGCTTTACATAACATACGTACGCCCCCATCTTGAAAATATTCAATAATAGCAAATAGCACTGCTATCTGGTCTCCTGTTTATAAATTAAATATTAATAGAATTGAGAATGTTCAAAAAAAATTCCTGAAAAAACTAGAATACAAATTTCATTTGCATTTTCCAAATTATTTAGCTTCATTAAAATTTTATAACCTTGTTTCATTAGCACACAGAAGAGATATGTTTGATCAGATCCTGCTTTATAAAATTGTCAATAATAAATTCGATTCCCCGGAACTCATTAATCTACTTGCTTACCGTGTCCCCTCCAGGCCAACTAGACTCTCTGATATTTTCTATATTCGTAAATTTAAAACTAATCATCGGAAACATTCTACAATCCCTCGTATATGTGAAACATGTAACAAAAAATTTTATAGTCTTGATATATTTAACACTCCATACAATATGTACAGAAGAGAATTAATAGGCTTGATTCATGCTCTTCATTCATAATTCGTTTAATCAATAAATCAAATGCAATTTTCCACTCTCACTTTCCTTCAATCATCCTTTACCACTCCTTATCAATTTCCTTCTTTTCCTTTCCACTATCTCCTTGTTTTGTCCATATTTATCTTATTTTAATATATAGTATATTTATTATTTATATAGTTTAAACTTCAAGCCGTCGTCGCTTTATTACAGTATTATTTAGTGAATACATATAATTGGATGGCAGGCCCTACTAAGTTTACATTTTATATATATATATATTTTTTTAATATTCATTTAACCTGTACATCTGTTTGTATTCGAAATAAATAAAATAAAAAAAAAAATAAAAAATGTGTATTTGTATGAGAGTAAGTGTAGATGTGTGTTTATGTGTATTTGTGTGGGAGTAAGTGTTCAGGTGTGTGCATCATTAAATAGTAAGTGGGATTGTATCGCAGCCAGAAATAATAAGTCTTAATTTATTTTTAAATAAATTAAGGAGCATGTAAAAAAAACATTATAGTTAGAGCAAAAATGATAAAGAAGTCTTAACTCTCAAATTCATGTTTAGAGAAATCAAGCATTTAAGTTTTGTTCCAATTTTACTCTTTTATATCTTATTTAAATATAGTAAGATGATATGTGCTCATTTAAGGAACGTGTTTTTATTTTTTTTGTTTCTTAATTTCATATTTAGTAAAATTAAGTTATTTAAAGCTTTAAGCCTGAATAAAGTACCGGGTATACGACTTAACCTTAAATTTATTTTTAAAACTACAGATATATGAAAGTCAATATGACTTAGTGTGTGTTGCCAGTTTGTAGAGCGTTAAAAATTTTACAAAACTGCATCATTAAGTCCAATCCGCATATTTTCGAGTTAATGTTTTTTGCCAGTGTACCCGCGATGTTATGTAACGATGAAAAAGTCTGCACTTAAAATGCTTATTTACTCACTGTCAGAGTGCAGCAGAGTGGCGCAGCGGAAGCGTGCTGGGCCCATAACCCAGAGGTCCGTGGATCGAAACCACGTTCTGCTAAATTCGTATTTTTGACGTTTTTTTTATATAATTACTAAATTTTTATCGAAACTTATTTTTTCATGAAATCTAATATTTGCACAAATTAAAATAATTATATACGAGCGTCAACAATGTTTTAAGTAGGTAAAATCAAACGTTTGTACACTAGTACAGGACTAATAACCTGTCAAATATTTACCATTGTCATTTTGCTAAAATATATTTTTTGTTCTGGCTGCAAAGCTGCAAGCTTATTCTGTCAAAATATCGTTTAGTGAGTTCGTTCGTTTGTTCGTCATATATCCATCTCACTCTATTATTGTATTTCGCTCTTGTTTCCTCTCATATGATACAAATAAATTTACGAAACGAATTAGTTATAGAAAAAGGCCACTGTTACTTTCAGATACTGAAAAAGGTGCTATTCGTCCGAATTATTTTACCCACTAGAAAACATTTACTGCTGAAAACACTTTTCAGTGTTCATAATCTCCTCTTCTCTTCCACATCAGTGTGTGGGTATCACCAGACGCCTACAAGAGACCCTATCGCCAGTCAGCACTCTCGCCTCCTTCCACGCTAATCCCGCGTTTCTAAGTTCCACCAAATGCTGCCGAAAAATTGTCATCAACGACCTTTAAGGCCTTTTTTGTCTTTCACTGAATAAGATGAAATTTTCAACAATATTTCATGTGTGTACTAAAGCCAATACATTTTCCTCCAATACTAAATATTTGAACTCTTTATCGTGTATGTTTACCCCTCCTACGAATAAAATCGTGTTCCACAAATCGGCGATTTTGAGTTGTTAATATATTTGGTCTGTACATCATTATATCTTTAGTTCCAACGAAGAAAAAAAATATACACCAATATTTCGCAAAATTAGTTAGGTTTTTTTGGACTAGAAATACTTTTTTAAAAATGAGTTTTTGGAAAATACTCATTAGGATTTTTTTATAGCTTACCATGAGGAATGTTCCTCGGGAGTTTTGCGACCTGGCCCTAAAAACCTTGTATATATCGCACCTTCAAGACGAACGGCTTTTGGATCGGGTTGTGGTTCCGCGGCTAATGTTGCGGCCTCACGGATCAGAGGTCTTAAGTTCGAATCCCACTCTATCCCAACTTTATTCCCATTTTCTAATAGTGAGTTATTTGATTGTTTTGTTCCGATTTAACGATAATCTAAGTGACTTATTTAAGTTAATATCATTTTATTATTTAAATTATCGATAATCTTAGTGACTTATTAACGTTTATGTCATTTCGTGAATAAATAAAAACATGTGTTTGGTGAACTGATTTGACTAACCTCATAAAACTTATTACTCATTAAATAAATTTCTTGTTTAAACTTATAATAATTTATTTTTATTACCCTGTTCTTCATAGATTCAAGCCTTCGGTATAATTTTTTATTCAAAATTTGGTGCTTACTTAAAAAAATACGATACTATCGACGAAATAATATGAAAATGTCACAATTAACATTTTTTTTTGCATTTTTCCAAAAAGTTGATTTTTTTAGTTTAGTAGTTTTCGTCCTAAAGGTGCGATATTTGTACCATTTAAAAATTGTTCGTCATCATCATCATCATCATTCCCTTTCCGCACCTAATGGTGCATAGGGCACTGTATTGGTACACCAATCGCAGCACATCTCGATCAATTTTGTTTCATGAAGGTAAGGTGATCAGTCTTACGCTTCAGGTACCAGTCCAGGTACTATGAAATATTGTAGTGTGAAAACACCCTTTAAATAAATATTTCATATCAACCATGTCAGGAATCGAACCCGAAACGTCTTGCATGGTAGGCAAACGCGCTGACACCACGAGGCTGACAATTGTTTAACACATAAAGTTAAGTTAGGTATATTTTTATTTTTTTTGATAAATGTTTTTTTATTTATTATGATGTGTTGAATATAAACTGTAGATTCATGGTTAAAATTCACCTTAATACTTTGTCTACGTGTAGACGGGTTAAAATTCTTCACCGTTCTGAAAGCAAAAAACAAACCATTAACCCCTTTACGTGGAGGATTCCCCGTTGATCCCTTCCCGCCGTACTGGGCGCTGGGCCTCCCTAAATCAACAGTCGACCACTCGTTCTGAATTATAAAGCGACCCGAGGAGACTAGCGTCCCAAAAGACAATCACGAACGCGGCGAATTCAGGTTAAGGGCGGCGGGAAAGGGTTAAACTGAGTTTTAAAGTGTGTTTTTATTTTGACCTTTGAAATCGTAAATGCATTTCCATAACAAAATATGCTGAGTCGAAAAAAACTACAATGTACAGATTATTTGTATCTTACCGTAAATTAACAAATTACAACAGGAGTGAAGAATACCTTAAATATCGAAGTCTAGGCATTTACAGGGCTTATAACCTGTCATTGTCTGGTTTAAGTGGCCACTTTACACACTGTGTAACATTCACCATTTTGCCTATGTTTGAACATTAATATTTCTTCAATTCTTCCATTTGTTGATTTTAGTAAAGTCAAAAGCCTTTATTGTTGAAGACTGGATTTCACCCCCTCGGGAGTCAAAAAGATTAACAAAATACAACAAGGATGAAGAATACCATCAATATAAACGCATCTGGGTCACGATTACAAACGCTATCGTCGACGATACATATCAAGACGACAAAAATAAAAATCGCTTTTTATGTACAAAAGTGTGTATATTTGTATAAAAATTTAAAATATCTTCATTCGTAACCTGAAATTGAATATGTTCTGAAATAAAATCGTGTGCATATTATATTTATCATTCAGAAAACTAAGTTTTTCGTTGAAGGTAAATATTACCTCCCATAGTAATACGGGCCCTGGGGGGCAATTGTTAACGCTGTCTCCATCAGTTTTTATAGAAACGATATAAAGTAAAATCGATATTTATGTACAAAAACGAATATATTAGTATCGTCTACGGTGACCTGAAATAGGGAAATATCACATACTACGAATGCCGATAAAAATATATAAAATGAATTAAGAAAATTCAATTGTCTTTTTGAAATCAATATGGGTATTGTAAATAAATGTTTTTTTTTATACATAACGGTATAAAAAAATATATTCAAAAATATGTTTCATTTATAAGTTCAACAAGGATAAAATATTTATTGTGTAAGCAGATTGGTAGAATTCCACATTAAATTTGGTAATTTTATTTTATTATTTTATAAACATAAACGGCAAATCTGCCTTTTACAAGCTTTTATAATATTAACATATTTGGCTTGATAATTTTTTTTTTTTTTTTAAAACATGAATACCCAAGATTTATAAAAAAAAAATTAAACCAAAAATTATACAAGATTTATATTAAAAAAATTAACCTAAAAATTATACAGCATATTCAGTAGAAAGTTTAAATAAAAAAACATTCTACAGTAAAACAACAAGAAAATCATAAGTATTGTTTCACATAGCTAGGCAAAGTGAACAAAAAACTGTATATATAAATATATATATTATGAAATGCCTGAAAAAATAAATATAATTACCAT
This sequence comes from Micrasema longulum, assembly GCF_059751315.1. Classification (NCBI taxonomy): domain Eukaryota; kingdom Metazoa; phylum Arthropoda; class Insecta; order Trichoptera; family Brachycentridae; genus Micrasema; species Micrasema longulum. The sequence goes on along the minus strand of NW_028278562.1, from coordinate 97,673 downwards.
TTACCATCTTTAAAAAAGTTCAAAAGGTTTGTTCTATAGGAACAATACCCTGCTTTAAATTTATCAGATACGTGGGAATAACTGTTGCCGAGTTCATGGAGTCTGTTTAATACGGCATTACAAGTTTAAACTGTCCGTGAATTGTTGCTACATGTGTGTGACATATCACATTGAATTATCTAAAACAAAGACTGCAAAATAAGAAGTGTTTGAAATGTCATAATTTGTCAACATTTACTTAATTTCTAAAAATTGTATGTCATAATTTTACAATATTATGAAATGCATGAATACATAAATATGTATCCAAAATTATACAATTTTATTGGATTATAATTCTACTTTATTTTTTATAAAATATACAAAGGGTATATTGTGACGCGTTTCGTCTTGTTAAAAATAAAAAGTTGATTTTTTGCCATTGAAATTTCATATAATGCACGAGTATAATGAACTTTTTATTTTATATCTACTAAATATATAAAAACTTGTCATGTTCCCAATCAATTAAATAAAAATGAAATAATATTACAAAATCTGTATGTATTTTTACCTTAGAAGACATTGAACATAAATCTTAGATATGTATAAAACACCAATATAGAGTTTCAATAATAATTTTCAAAATTAACCTGTATAAATTAAATAAATATTAACAACATTATAATATTAATTTTAAAGTCACAGCCTTACAAACATTTTTAAATACTGGAAGGTTTTTCCCCAATAAAACCAAAATATTCCTCTAAAATATACTTAATATACGCTAATTGATTTTTAATGACTCTACTTATTTTGGATCGCATAGAAATCCACAAACATAAAACACCAATTATTTTTAGTATATAAGGAAACTTCGTTAATATTTAAGTTAATTTAATTGAAAATTTCCTAACAAGATGAAACGCATCACAATATACCCTTTGTATATTTTATAAAAAATAAAATAGAATTATAATCCAATTTTTTTATTTATTTTGGATACATTACCAAATTTAAAAAAGGATAAAACATATACAATTTGAAAGTAAGCTACTACTACTACTACTACCATCACGCCATTTCCCCGTAGGGGTAGGCAGAGAGAATGGACCGCCACACACGTCTATCCTGGCATACAATCCTAACCTCTTCCACATTCATACATCTTGTCATACATGCCCTTCGGTTCTGTCTGCTTTTGACATAACCAGACTTAAGATTTTGGTTTATCTGATCATGCCACGTCTTCCTTGGTCGTCCTCGTCTCACGTTGCCGTTCATTTTTGCCATATATACTTGTTTTACCATTCTTTCGTCGTCCATTCGTTCTACGTGACCAAACCATTTCTGAGACCCTCTCTTAATCTTATCAATTATACTTGACTCAGATTTACACTCTCGCCTGATTTCATCATTTGTAATCCTGTCATACATTAATTTCCCACACATTCGTCTAAGAGATCGCATTTCAACCGCGTTCACTCGGCTTTCATCCTTCCTCTGCCAGTTCCATGTTTCACTTCCATACATAAGTGTTGGGACTAAAACTCCGTTGGGCACTGCCAGTTTAGCTTCGATTGACATTTATTTATTTATTTATTTATTAACGGACATTGTCCATGTATACAATTTATAAGGTTTAAATATTACAATAAAAGAGTAGTTTAAAACATTTAAAGAAAAAAGAAAGAAGCATTGACAAACATAAGGGACATCGAGACAAGATCTGGACTATTTATTTAGTGCTCGTTTAAATCGTTGTAAACTTAAACCAAAAAAGTCCAGATCCTGTCTTGAGTTAACAATACGACAAAGGCGGGTCATTGGAGAATTTAGGCCATAGTTTGTTCTATGCTGATCGATGAACAGTACTTCATTGTTTCTCAATCTACGAGTCGGAATATTGAATTTTACTTGTCCTAGTAATGATGGAACATCGATTATACCATTTAGTATGCCGAACATATATATGGAGTCAATATTAGTTCTACGTTTTTGTAGACTAGAAATATTTAACATCGACTCTATTTCAGCATAAGAATAATTATCTCTCTCTAGTCCAAGCATCCACGCTATTTTTCGAAGCAAGCGATGTTGGACTGATTCAATGTGATTTATGCGATTGACATAGAATGGAGACCAGACCACTGAGGCATATTCAAGAAGAGGGCGAACAGTTGAGCAATAAAGAATTTTGATTGTACGGACATTAGTAAAATCAGAGACATATTTTTATTAGAAATTACTGTGCTTAGTGCTTCGTTCAATTTGTTTGTAAGTAAGCATTTGTATTATTCTTCATATGAGGTCTTCAGTATTAAATATGGCCAAACGACCCCATACCTATTTTCGAGAAAATTCTAAAAAACCTGTAATAGCTCTTTTTTAATTTGATAATTTTGGTGCCATCAACACTTTGAACAATTAATCAAAAGGTTTACCCAACAAAAACGCTTTCTTAAATATGCAGTTGGCCGCTTTTGATACTATTTTTCATCTTTGATATTGAAAACCTCATATCAATCCTCAATTATGAAACTCCTTCATATTTCGTAAATTATATAAAATAAGCGTGTAGTTTAATTAAATTACTTTGAGTGATAATAACAAAGTGAAAGAAATAAGAAGAAATAAAATTGAGGTAAAGACAAGAAATTAATTGTTTTTAAAGAAAAAAAAGAGAAAATAAGAGATAAGAAGATATTAAAAGTTATACAATAAACAAAAATTAATTTACATACACAAAAATAAAGATAAGACATTTGGTTTAAGAGAGAGTGTAGTTTATTTTTAATCGTTTTCTCCTTCAAGATATATGTCAAAATCATTTTTCCTATTTGGTTATAGAGTCTTAACATTATTGCAAGAGGGTTTAAACGTGCCAGATTTTTATACTTTTAATTTTTATGTACGTGTGATGTCACTGAATTTCTCCTATACGCCTCAACCGATTTACCTACGGTTTTCACCGAAATGTAAATCTTGGCGCTGCGAGTGCTCGTAGATATTAAAACTTTCGATCGAATCTCTAAAAAAAAAGTTAGAAGCATAAATATTTTTTTCTTCGACCCATCAGGGTTGCATTCGACGAAAATACATATGCAAAAAATGGAACGATGTTGATTTTTTGTATTTAAAAAAAGTTTGTTTTTGAACGTTGGCAAATAACATTTGCTTTTTATGGATCCCAATCAGGTTCTTTTCTTATATTCCTTATAAATTCTTCCTTTTATTTCTTTTTACTGAATTTTTGGTAATAGTAAAATAATATTAATTGACATTCAATACATTTTAGAAAATAGCGTCCATGAATAAAATGCACCTCTGTTGGTGAAAAAAGCCGAGATCGACATTTGCAAAAATAATTCTACATTTGAAAATTAATTATTTTTAGTTATGGAATTCAATCATTAACAAATACCTAGGTAGGTACCTGCTTATCAATAAAAAGTATTTTCCAAGCAAATAGCGAGCAAGCTAACGTTCTGACAGGACAACGTCTGTCGGGTTCGCTAGTTGTTTATAAAAATTGGAAGGTTAAAGGTATCAGGTGATCTCAGACGCCTACGGGGAACGTACCGAACGTACAAACTTAACTGCATGTTTTACATTGAGCGCTTATTTTTAAAATGGTAAAAAACGGACTTAACTTGTGTTAAAATTTTATATTAATTTAAAACATGTGAAAGGGAAACAAAAACTTCTCCGAGCAGTTATCACAAGAGTCAAAACAGTGTTAATTTGTTTGAAGCTGTAACGAAAGCGTTATGAGATTTTGATTGCATTAGAGTGAATTTGACGTATATGATACAAATTAATTTAACTAATTTAATTAAACAAAGCGAAGGCATGACACGCTTATAACTAATTACCTTTTTCAGGATTTTAACTGAAAGTAGCCATCGATCCTAAAACACTCCCGCGGTGTTATGATTCTATTGATATAGTCATCAGAACATAGTTTCCATAACTATAATATAAATCGCCTTGATTGTAATAACAAGTAAAAAGTCTAGAGACTGAGGTTTATTAATTTGTGTGAATAAAAATCTGAAATGCTCGATTATTCCCTGTAAAAATGTAAGTGTTGAACAATTATTTGTTAAAGTTGAAATTCAGGGTGTCAAGTTGATTATTGGAAGTGTATATATCCCCCCTAATTCTGATTATTGTCATTACAATGACCATTGTGAAGATGTTGAAAGCATTTATAGAAGATTTCCTAGGTACAAAATGTTATTAGTGGGTGACTATAATCTTCCAAGTTTTAACTGGTTAAACTTAGTGGATACAAATGTTACTGGTGTGTTGACTATGAACTCGAGTATAGTTAGAGACATGGCCGTTTTTCTGGGTCTATCACAGTGTAACTTTTTTTATGTACCAACTTGTAAAAACAATTATACCTCGAATGCATTCATAAGACGTACCTGTAGAAATTATAATGGCCTCAGTATTGATGTAGACATTTTTAACTGCACGTTGCATTTATACAGAAAATTTCTTCATGGGATCGATTATTTAGGACAGTTGCTGACTGTGCATCTTAAATGGTTTATGCTATGTATATGTGCCATATGTAATGTATATGTTTGTGTATGTTTTATATGTGCGTTTTTGTGGGTGTACGGCTCGGAGTGTGCATTCGGTATTTTAATTTATTTTAATTTATTACCTCCATGGAAAACGCAAATGTTAACAATTATTCTTTTCTCACTTGAAATTCTTATTTATTTATTTTTTTTGTCACATTTAATGTTTGTATCTTTTGCATAATTTACGAAAACTTAATTGGTCTTTTCATGTTAAAAAATTGTTGTTTTCAATACTTATTATGTATGACTGTATGTTTTCTGAATAAAATAAAATAAAAAATCAAAATAAAAAACTATGTATCCAACTCAAATAATTGTTTTCTGGATTTGATTTTTTCTAACATACCCTAAATTATAGTTGACCAAAGTGTAGATGCTCTTTTACCTATTTATGCCCACTATCCACTATCAGATATAACCATTTCTAAATTATTAATTTCTAAATTAAAACAAGTGACTACGTACAGAAATTTTTCAAGAATCGACTTTTCACTAATTTATTTACCTACTTGTTACTATTGTTAGAGTTATGCAATTTTATAATTTTTTGTTATGTATTTATATATGTATTTTTTTTTCATATTTATGTTCAATATATGTTAAAGGCAATTTATGCCGTTTATGTAAAAATATATAAATGTAATTATTATTTCATTTAGAAGCTCTTCCAGCGATTCCATTTTACACGAATAATGCAAAAGGTCCATTTGTTTGTATGATTTCTTCCAGTATGTTCCAGTACTACTCTTAATTTGGTACTCTCAACCTCTTGCTTACGCAGTAATTTGCTCCCCGTAACCGTTAACTAGAAGAACCGACGCCACGGTTAAATAAAGATGAAAACTTGATCTGAAAAATGCAAAAGATTTGTTGACCTTTTTTACTTACAACCCATTTAAGCTGTATCCTTATTCGTAGTAATCGCCTTTTATTTATTTCATTCAATACTGTCAATAAATACAATTATTTACAATATTTTGGCTTAGTTTGATGGTAATTCTCGGGGTGAGGATCTCTGAAACCAGTGGACACATCTATAGTGATTAGGTTCCCATTTCACGAGCCAACCGAGATTATGGGGGATTAATGTGGATAGAGCGATCAAAACCCATCTCTGTACACCCTACACATAAATGTTATCTATTTATATCTGTACTTAAGACTCGTTTCGTATAGATCCAAAAACTGGACAAGAAATCCAAATAATTGAGACCCAAATTAAAACCAAAATCAAAATTAAGAATATTTCCAATACTCTTATTTACTTCTTTTATACCCTCTTATTATTTTTAATATTTTTCTTTCTCTTAATCTTCTTGTTATTTTACTTTCTGTTTTCATAACTTTTCTCTTTCTTATTTTTGATATAGATCTTCTTACTTTTTAAAAGAAATAATTGCGTTTTTATGAATAACCCAAATATTTCATTTAAGAGACCATTTTGCACGAGTTGTAAATAACTCACTATTATAAAATGGGAATCAAATTGGGGTAGAGTGGGATTCAAACCACGGACCTTTGATCCGTGAGTCCAGAAACACTAGCTACGGGACTGCGACCCGATTTAAATTATATGTTTTAATCATCTTATTCTTCTTCTTTCTCTTTTTCTACTTCTTCTTATTGTTCTTGTTTTTTTTCTTTTCTTCATATTATTTCCTAATCTGCTTCTTAAATTTTTTCTTCCTATTTCTTTCTTGTTTTTCTTTCATTCCTTTATCTTCTTAATATACTTCTTTCTTTCCTTTTTATTCTTATTTTTCTCTTTCTTCTTCTTTTTATTCTAAAACTTTTTCTTATTTTCCTATAGTTTCGTCAATTTTGACTATTTAATACTTTTATGGGTACCTAGGCGTATGCAATACTTCATCATCATTGTCAACCATTCATCAAATCATAATTTTTTTTAAACTTTGAATCAAAGATTTTGTTTTAACCCAGAAGGTACAGTTCACGAATAACAAAAAAGGCAATTGAAATACATTTACATCCAAACAAAATAAAGAAAGATGACTGGCCTAAATAAAACTCGACATGATTCCCAGCACTGTATGCTAAATAACACAAAATGACACTGAATGCTCCTACTATTATCTGCAACACGGTCCTACTAGTAATTAAAAGTGCATAAAAACATACTTTTTTCCACATAACGCATATTGTACGCTGAAAATATCTCATCTATAGGTAGTTAAAGCGACGGAACGAATCTGACTTAAACGGTATCACACATTTTTTTTTTTTCAATTTTCTGACTCATATAAAATGAGCATTAGAATACAGACGAGATATAGACCGTTGACTTAACTGAAGACCAAATATATAAGTCAATAGACTCAGTAAATAACATTATGTCCGGGTAAATACTAAATTCAAATCGACAATTAGAATTTCTAACCATCATCGCCAAATAAATTATATTGAACTTGCTTGTTCCTTAACGACTGTTATTGAACTATCGATTGAATAAAAAAGAGGTTGATGTGTTGGTGTGTACAGTCATGTAGAGTGTTATTCATTTACATACAAATCAACAACTTCATAGATTGCACTCAACTGCTTGAAAAAATTAAAATTTGTATCCCTCAGAGTACAATTGGCTCCAATAATTGTTTTATGTTGGTATTTAAAGCGCAAATAATAATAAGTGTGCATCTTTTCCCAGAATACAAAATTATTATAACATTTTCTTTTTTTTCTGAAATCGATACATATTTCCTCATTCTTAAGAACTATTAACTAAATGCTAAAACCTTAATTGAACGTAGTTATGCAGAAAGCACCCAGTCCACAATTTTGAAAAAATGAGATATTGATGTTATCGGGTGCAGTAAGGTCAATTCTATATTCTTCTAAATACGTCCAGACCGCTTTTACATAAAAAAATGTATTTAATCACCTTCTGAAAATAATGTTGATTAAGAAAATAAATTTTTCAATTTGCAGAAAACACCCACAGCACTAGAAAAATCTTACGGTTATTTAAAAATCATTAAAACTGTTCAAAAACATAATTAGATTCTTGTTTGTCATATTAAAAAAAAAACAAAGTTTTCATCGTTTATCGTTTGTCAAAAACATTCAAACTGTTGTGTGGATTTGTATATTCACTCTTTTTACAAAAGTGCTATTATCTCAGTTTCACTTTTCTATGGCTGGCTGCTTTCTGCATAACTACGTTCAATTGCAAATAATAATTATAATGTCAAGAAGTAATTAAAAAAAAAAACAGGTTAATCACCCCTGAATTTTCGGAGTTGTTTATCACTGTTTTTGTTTCCGGAGCATATGATCACTCTATGCGTTTTGCCCAATCACTACCCGTAGTTGTATGTATTAGTGTTCCCAAGCACAAATATTCTGGAAGTTTCGATCGCAAATATAGAAACACACTGGTGATCACGCTAGGTTTGCGTTAGTATTAATTAAGCCGGAATAGAGAAATGCGCGGGGGGAAACAAATCGAAAGAGTCACTTAAAAATTGTGAGTGAAGGCCACGCCATTTCGTTTAAAGCCACGGTCTTGATAAGACGTGTCACGGCGCCGTTTTTTCGTAAACGGAATCGCCATTTTTTTTTCTTGTGAGACACAGCTTGTAATCTTTGGATATAAGTGGAAATCTGATAATTGTCTCTTATCTACCATATGTTAATTCAACATTGCGCTTTTACCTTCCGGACCGCTACAGGGCGTCACTCTATCTGGCATTCAATCGTCCCTGATGGCTAGTTTTTTATCACCGAAAGGCCGTCACCTTTTGGCTCCGAGTCCCTTTTGATCCTGTATGAATTCATGTTTCACCTCTCTCTTTATTTTGGCTATTGCTCACTCTTCGAGGACTGTGGTTTTTTAAATCGTCGACCCCGGCTCGCCCTGATCCAGGACCTGCCACGCTGCTCGACTGTAAAGAATCCACCCCATCGGAAATCAATGATAGGACACTTCTGCCAATTCATGCGCGCCGGACCCCTTTTGGAATCAACCACCCCAGGAGACGCAGTCAAGCTTCAGGGGGCTGCACTACTTGGATCCCGAAACAGATAAGCGCATTAAAACCCATGTTTTTATCGTACCGCTAAGAACCGATTAATTGCACAACATTTTACCTTTCATCTGAATAGATTGATAGATCTAGTATTTGGTTAATTTTATACGTTTCTGTTTGTAACGTCCGCTAGATCTGAATAACTTAATTCAGATTGGTATATTCCCTCTTGGTATTTTAAATTCTTATTAGGGGCCTCCTCTTTTAGGCGGCCTCCATGGTGTAGTGGTCAAGACGTTTGACTCACACACGGAAGGTTCCGGGTTCGATTCCCGGTGACAACACAAAAATTTAAAATGTTATTTTTCTCAAGCCAGGGTGTTCTGTGATGAAATTCACCACTGTAATTGGGCCTCTTGGCCTGTTGTAGTGCTAAAATAAAAAAATAAAAAATGAAAATCCGATTCAAATAATGTAGTAAAACATATGGTAAATTCTTATGTGACACTTATGTATTTTTGAATAATACCAGGAAAGTACTTACACGGTTAGATGTAAAAAACCGCTTTAAACTAACATTATTTCCCATGTCGTTAAATAATCTCAAACGAATTATTATTTAATCCTATGTTTTATCCGTCTATGATTTCTATTCACTGAAAACATGCCTGAATAATTAAAGTAATTAATTTATTTTTGTTCAATATCAAATGCTTTCAAGGAGTACTTTTTATTCCTTTCCGTTTATAGAAACACATACGAAAACGTTACGACACGGTAACTAGCTAAATACTCCACGCCCTGACTAGTCAAATCTGAATGTAGTCTTCGAGATAAACGAGGTAAAAAAGGATACAAACACCACCGTGTCCAAACATGCACTAAAAAATAAGTTGATAATATTAAATGGTATGTTGAGGAATTGGTAAGAGATTGAGACGGTTTAAAATATTTGACCACAAAGTTAATGCTTTTAACGTAAATAATACAGATAATTATATTAATTATTTTTATTCATTTAATTTCATTTGAAAAACCAATCATTTTACATTTTTAAAGATTTATTAGTAAAGAAATATTGCATTGGCTCAGGACCAATTAAAGGTAGAACAGAATGAGAACCTTTTACAAAAAGTCATCACAAATATTAATGGTAAAAAAAAATTAAGAATTTGAATTTATGGGTTGTTTATTATCACTTAAAAGACTCTGTAAAAAAATTCTTACCAATGTGTTATAACATTGTGTTACCTCAAGCAAAAGACAGAATAATCTGAAGTTCAGATATTTGAAAAAAAAACACTGAGACATGATATTCAATATTTACTTTTCCATAATTTATACAAATTACAATATAATTTAGACCTTCAGAAATCAAATGATATTCTGGCGTTGCCTAGTATGTAGGTGAAATAATTCAATTAGATTAATCTCACCCGCATAAATAAAGATTTCAGCTGTTTTACTTCACAAACATCAACAGATGAAAGAATTGAAGGAATACATATGTTCAAATATGGGCAGAATGGTGAATGTTACACAGTTGCAAACTTTTTAAAAAGCAAGGGTGCCTGTCCGTAAATGCTATTTTATGGCTCAAATTTGTTACTAGATACCGATTTGATAGTAACTACCAGAAAATGTATTTACATTCACATAATACAAGGCTAGTAAAAGCTTGTCAGTACCGAGGTTTGTAAACAAGTATGGCTAAAGAACACTTCATTATACAATTACTAGAATTTTAAATAAGATTCCTAAGATGATTTTAAAAGAAAATGTTGACAAAGCTTTAATAAAAAAATAATTCAATGGCTAATAGGTAACAAGGCTTTAAATTGATTAATATTTTATGTCATCTATTTTAATTTTTGTAAAAAAAAAATGTGTGAAAAATAGGTATGCTTTTAGTTCTTTATAATGTTTATATTACTTTTTAAATTTAGATAATTTCTCTAACATTTCTCTTTGTGAAGGAAAAATAAGAAACCTGCTGACAAGCCGGTTTCGCGGTTTAGTGGGTTTCATTATTTTTCCTTTTTTATTTTCTGTTCATGTTTTTTCTTCTTTAATAAAAATATATACAAAAAAAACAATGTTTTTCCTCCCTGTACCAAAAAAATTCAATACAAATATGTTTAAGAGAAAAAAAAACAAAAAAGTTTCTACAAGTTATCTTGGATCTTGAAGCGTAAGACTGATCATATTACGCAATTGTGATAAACACATTTGCGTATTGTGTTTCACTTGCGCGTCTGTACACCATTAGTTGTGTTGCTCGGGAATAGAGAAATATTATACAATAATATGAGGAAATTGAAGTACCAGGGTTGTATGAAATAAGAAGAGATATTTTACCAGTCATGAAGAGGAATAAATAACAAGACGAGAAACATGGAGGTTCCCTCTAGACTGCTCCCCCGATATATTTATATAATACAATACATAAAGTAACATCAACTGTTCAGCAAGAGAAGAAATATATATCCTTTGCATGCACAAGAAATAAATTTATTTTTCAGAACAAACTAGCGTAGAAATCTACTTTTATTAAAGCGTATTTGTAATTCCGCGTACGTTGTATAGTAAAATATTTTTACCTTACACTAAAGATTCACTTCTCCAAATATTTTTTTATTTTCTTTTAAAATACAATCAAAACCAATAGAAGCGAAAGATTTTTGCTTGCTGATGCAAAGAAAGGTCACCAATTTTGCCACTAAGCGGGTACATTTAACGGTACGAGGTTCTTATTTTGAATGTCAGAAAAACCACCTTAAAATTGCGACGTCGCACCACGGATTTTTTAGCCTATTTTTCCGCCATAACTCCCCAACGTGAATTCCAATGATCATTTTTTTCGGGACTAAACTTTTGACAATTAAGTACTTGGTTATAAAGTCCCGTCGATTTTTATGACCTAAGATAACTATCCACTCCCTAGCGACAGTTTGAATTCGACCATTCTCTTCAATGTACCCTTGGTTGAAAATATCACTGAAGTGAACGTGCATTACTTTTTTTAAAATATTTATAAGAAGTTTAAAAGCAAAAAAATACATCAAATTGATTGCTGAAAGTATGTTAAATTTTTATTTATGTTTTTATGACTAGGTTTTTGTGACATTATTTAAATATATTTTTTTAAATAAAGACATAAAAATAATTTAACTTTATAGAGATTTTTTTTTTTTCAATAGAAATTAAGTATTGAATCCCCATGAATTTCCTTAAGTAAACTACTAGATATTTTAGAATTAACTATTTTTACTAAATCTCCTTAAAAACTCTTCCAGATTCATCCGATCGTGGTGGTAAAAAAATAATTAAGAGGCGCGAAAATCTAAAAAAAACTAACAATATGTTGACAATATAATATCATTTTTTAAACTACGACTAATTACTACCCACTTTTTTTGCGGATCAACAAAAAGATTATTAGCATGTAACTAGAAGACATTTATTCAATTTTATAACATCAACGTAATAAGGGGAAATACGACTAAGAATTTGAAAAATATTAAATATATTATGAACCTTACAAAGTGCCTGAATTAAAAATCGTGTAGAGCAATCCAGATCATTCTTACTTTATTTATACAAGTTGAGAGTGAAATGGAAAGCTGTATAAACTATTTATTTTTTTGATTTAATAATAATAAATGAAAACAACACTATCATTTTTTCTATGTTTATAGGTCGTCCTTTCGTTGTCTTTGATGAAAACAGTGAGAGACCAAACAGTTGAAGACACAGATATAACGCTTAAAAACGAGTACAGAATCAGATTAGAAAAAAAATATGAATTGTCATTGGTAGATGAAAACTTAGAGGCATCAAGGGTGGTAAAAAATATCTTTTTACTCCTACATGAGCTTCAAAATACAGAAAACGGTAAAATAACAAAAAAGTTTTAGTTGACGAGGCATTATCCTTGATTATAAGAAGTAAAATTGACAAGGCACCAAAACAATGTTGTCAGAAAAAAAGCGTAGAAAATATTTTCAATTTAATAATTTATAAGGAAAAAAACATGTGTTTGCTTGACTTAAATATTATCAGATTGACCCAAAAAAGTTATTTTTAATCATACGTAATGCGAATAATAATAATTTGCTGCAATCCTCAAAACTATTTTTAGTGTATAGAACAACGTTAAAAAATTTCTTTTTTTTTGCTTAAAATCAGCCAGGTTATTTGCAAATAAATATTATTCTTAGAAAAACATGCCAATTACTGTTCATAGAATATTAATTAACAGGTTGCTCGGGTGTCATTAAATTAAGTCAACGACGATGCAGAATTACTTAAACGTGTTATTACAAAACATGGGTTCACGGATATGACGTCAAAACTAAGGCTCTGGGGTCCTATGCTGGACTTGTTCGTTTTTAAAATCGTATGCGATTTTCATAATTCGACAAACGGCAGCATTCTTAAACCACCCATAGGAATGCAGTCAATTGAAAACCAATCGACTTTATCTCAAGTATCTCAAAGCACTCGACACTGACAATCGAATGCGACATCGGAACTTCGGCTGTCAAACTTCCTTCTTGTAAAATGCTCGACGTTCATGTTTGAATGACGAGTAGTTTTGTTGTACCTTTTTTAAATTAAAATTTATAACACTGATCAATATAACGATGATGGCGTATCAACAAATGTGCAACAAATATAACTGTACTTATTTTTAATCCATTATCAAATGAAATTTCACTAGAAACATGATTTTAAAATTATTTTATCCCTCGTCAATGTCAAAATACATATTTAAGACATACTATTAACGAAAAGGCGGACTGTAAATGAAAAACAAATTTCATTCAGTTTTGTGATAGATATTTGAAGAAAGGATAGGAACATGAAATGGATACCTACCTTTAATATGATGTTAATTTTCTTCAATTTCGGGCACTGGATGACAAAATGAACCATAAAATATAACAATGTTTTCAACGACGCGCGACGAATCCAACCACTTTGTATCCAATTTTATGCGAAGTAAAAAAATGTTTTTTTTGTTTTTGTTCTAAATTCGAATGTTCTAATTTTGAATTTCTTATATCTTGATGTTAGGTAGGTACCATAAGGATGGGTCAAGGGAAGGATAGGAAAGAAATGTAATCGGCCAGGAATAGTATCAATAAATGCTGTTATTTACTTAAGACATACATTATAAAATATTTTTTTTTAATCCAACAAATTAATATATAATATTTCTAATTCCATGTTTGAACATCCGTTTTTTTCAATTATTTTATTTGTTGATTTAAGTGAAGCAAAATAGCTAAAATTTAAATCGTTGTGAAGAGATTCATCTCACTGAATTATTTTACATACTAGAAAACGTCTGAATTATTTTACTTTTTTTTTCAAAATGTTCCAAAATAATTGTTTTTCTTGTGTAGTTAATTTATTATGAACGCTCTCAAGACCGTAAATAACTATTTCATAGCGCGTATTTACCTATTAAATGCGCACTATAAAAGCACTTTCACTTTTTTATTGAAATACTAGTTTTACAATTATAATTAATATTACTCTAAAAAAATAGCAGAATCACCAGTGAATGACCACTTCTACCACAGAAAAAATAATACCCAGATTAAGTTTTATTTTATTTTATTTATTTGGATAACCAACAGCTATAATTAACTAATATAAATAACAAAAAAAATAACAAATAAGCCATTTTAGGCCCCATATTCTTAATCCATATTGAATGATTGGGTCAACAAGCCCCAACGCCCAGTTGTTGAGTGCCCAATTATCTGTAATTGTTCAATAATAAATAAATTAAAAATAACATCAGCTAACAGGGATGTGTCGATCCTGGTTAGGTCATTACAAGCTATGTGTCTGAACTTAAATGTTTTTAAAATCCAATATAAATTAACGTTTAGCGTGTGCAGATAATACTCAGATACGCTGACTGGGTTTTAATTAATATGCAACTAGCATCCAATCACTCATCGCCGGACGTACAATGGATGTAATCACGTCGCGTTGCATACAATTACACCTGACCATCATTAACACCACGGCACTCCCGTCGTGCGGCGGCAGAGCCCAAAGCCTCTGTCCTGCCCTGGATTAATATTCATAAAGCCTTCCCGAACTGAATATTCATGACCTCAAACGGCTCCAAAGTGACCCCGTGTGCGATGCAGTTAACACCGTAAGACGGATTGGAGAAGTTACTTATTATCATGAAAAAAAAATCAACCGACATGGAAAATCTATTAAGAAGACGTTATGGAAGCGATTGGGTCAAAGCTCATGATTCTGTACAATGTATTTATTTATTTTTGCACCACACTAGTTCAGGAGGCCCAATTACAGTGGTGAATTACATCACAGAACAGCCAGGCTTTTTTCTCACCGAGAATCGAACATGGAACCTTTCATGCGTGAGTCAAGCTTCTTGACCACTACACTACGGAAGT
Source organism: Micrasema longulum (assembly GCF_059751315.1). NCBI lineage: Eukaryota > Metazoa > Arthropoda > Insecta > Trichoptera > Brachycentridae > Micrasema > Micrasema longulum. The sequence continues at coordinate 82,661 of NW_028278562.1, read as the reverse complement.
TGCCTCTCTCCTTACATGTTTTTTTATCTAAACTATCCGTTGATGTTAAAAAATATAAAATTTATCCCAAAAATTATATAGAATAATTGGGAAATTTACTAAATAATATTAAAATATTTATTTTTTCGGGAAAAAAACGAAAGTTATTACATATATTGCATACTGAAAATAGGAATGCATTGAAATTAAAATAGTCAAAACAGTCAAAATGGATTTTCCACATTGATGTAATTTATTGATTTAATACATTACAGGTATCAAAATTAAGGTAATTAAAAAACTGTTTGCGTTAGCAAACAACGACAGAAATAGAAAACATTTGAGAGAAGCAAATACGGAAGTTTAGGCATTTACAGGGCTGAGGATATTTCATTGGCTGGTTTGAATGGCCACATTACACTCAGTGAAACATTCACCATTTGACCTATGTTTGAACATGTACTATTTTATTTGCTGATTTTTGTGAAAAAAAAGGGCTTAAGTTTTTATCGTTGTGAAGAGATTCATCTCACTGAATTATTTTACATACTAGAAAACGTCTGAATTATTATTATTATTTATTTTTTAAATATTCCAAAATAATTGTTTTTCTTGTGTAGTTAATTTATTATTTATTCTAAACGCTCTCACGGCCGTAGATAACTATTTTAAAGCGTGTATTTACCTACTAAATGCGCACTATAAAAGCATTATCTACGGCCGCGAGAGCGTTTAGAATAGAAGCTCTAAGTTACGATTTGGCGTCTTTTGCCGACCATTTTCATGTGGGTACAGATACTTATTTTGACCCAAATCTTCTGACGTTAAATGAAGAAAAGACAAAATCTATTGATTTTTTAACAAAAAAAGGACAACCTAAGTGTGATAAATTAATGATACCCTAATGCAATAAAACTGATCTGGATAGTGACAAATGCACATGTAACTTTATAAAAAGTGTAAAAAATATATGATTTCCAGGAATCGAAATCGATTGTACTTTGGACTGGACAATTTACATAGATAATGTTTCAGCAAAAGTTAAAAAAACTTGTTGATGTATTTAATACCGTAAGAAATATTCTCGACAAAAAAACTTTATATCAAGTATGCTACACAATATGTCAAACCGTTATAGATCACGGAATAATTGCATGAGGTGGAGTCAGTAAAAGTGCTATGCATACCTTGGAAATAGCAGAAAAGTATGTACTCAAGGCTCTGCTCGGGGTCCCTATCAGAACACCCACAACGGAGGTTTTGAACGAGTTGGTGTTCTGACCGTCTGGCAACTGTTATAGTACTTCTCGTTCACACACATAAAAATGGTGGCAGTAAATATAATACAATCTATAAAACAAGATAAAAAAAGAGACAACTCTTTGTGCCACCTAAAATGATAACATCGTTTGGTCAGAAGTGTCACATGTACCTTGCTTCCAAAATTTACAACACTCTACCTCTTGATTTAAAATTTAATATAAATAAACAAAAATTCAAATTATTTGTTAAAAAAATCCCGAAAATTGCCTTGAGATGGACACCCCACCAAAACGGTAGTCTATTTGAACTCGGATTTTTTGCATGTCTAATATTTATGTTTCATATTTATATCAACACAGTGTTATCTATTATATTACATTTATTTATTATGTACTAGAACATAATATAAAAATAATGTAAATAAATTCCTAGACACGGGTTATGCCCAGTGAAGTGTTTAGAGAAAAAAATAAATGAATTTTCATGTGAAATAAATAAAAAATTCTAATCATTTTATTGAAATAAAAAAACAGATTAATGAATTTGCATGTGCAGGGGTTAACGGAGGCAAGTTTAACTGCAAGGAATTAAGTTAGCCAGAATTGCATTATACATCGTTAAATTCTAATTATAATGATCACTTTATCAACAGTCACGTGGTATATTAGAGTTCGCATTATATTTTTGCTCCACAACAGACCAAGAGGCCCAAGCACTTTACTGAATTAAAGTGCAAAACACCCAGGTATGAGATTTTTGTTTACTGCCGTAGCTTTAACAGGAATAGAACTAGGAACGCAAGTGCATCGGGCAAGTTTAGCAGTTACACCACAGAGGCACAGTTTTATCGTGAATTAGTGTAGTCTAAAAAATCGTGGATAGTTCAAAGGTTTGACGTTTTCATAATGATTTAAAAGGTAAACCTTTATCTAATGAATAGTTTGGCTTAGTTTTGAAATATTAGTTTAAAATATAAATGTATATGGAAACAGAGAGAGAAGAGAAAAGAGTAGTGACGTCACTATACTACGTCTTAATATTTTTATTCGTTTTTTTTTTTTTTTTGTATATTTTATTGTTTCCTCTCTCCTCGTGTCACCATTATAAAAGTAAATATGACATATGTATTTTTTTTTTTATTCTTTTACATTGTTTGTATTCTTTTCTTTATCTGTTTCTACATAATAATGTTCCTTTACTAATTGGTCTTACTTTCGTTTCATATAACATCGTATTTTATTAAAAGACTAAATGTTTTCCTGAACAAAAAATTACATCAAAAAATAATATGCGAATAATTTTTTTTTTAAAGAAATGAAAGTATGACTAAATGTGAAATCACTGTGAATGAAGTTATACTAAAACAGGTAGAGGAATTTGTGTATCTGGAAATCATGTGTACTAGGGATGGAATGACTGAGAAAGATATTGAAAAAGTGCCGGGAACAGAGTGAATGATGCACGGAAATAAACCTTGGCAAATGAATGTTCGTCACAAGAGGCAAAATTAGCAGTTCACATTGGAGTCCTGGTCTCGACTCTAATGTATGGACTTGGAAAAACAGGAATGAAAAAAGGCTAAATGCTGTCAAAATGCGATCTCTCAGTTGAATGTGTGGTAAAACTATGTACGATAGATGTACAAATGACAAGATACGTACATTATGTAAAGTTGAGATAGGCATTATCGATAAAATCAAGAAAGGAGCTCTACGCTAGTTTGGACATTTAGAGCAAATGGACAGCGTAAGAACTGCTAAAAAAAATTACAATGCGAATGTTGATGGGTGCAGAATTAGAGGAAGACCGACATGGCATAACCAAATCCAACAAATACGTTAAAAGTCGGAATAATCAGCGCGCGTGCATGAGAAGATGTATGAATGTAAAGGAAGCGAGATCTATATGCAAAGATAGAGTGATATTGCGTTATATCCTCTCTGCCTACCCTTACGAGGAAACGGCGTGATGGTTTGTTGTTTTACTATCAAAAATATTCGAGTAATATTTTTAGATTGCTTCACTTTTAGATTTCCTATTCAACTTTTCGTTTTTTAGTTCATCGGGCAGTTTATTAAATTGGGAATGACCAATATTTATATTAGAGGTTTTTTTCCAAACTTGTTGCGTGGAATTAGATGCATGAAGATTTTTGTTTCGAGTAATTTGGTTGAGAATATTATGATTAAATGTGTATTTTAAATTTGTGTTAGCAGAAAAGTTATGATATTCAAAATAGTATTAGTGATGTCATGCAGTGCCATACCGTGAAAGGAAGTATTTTTGTCTATCCTTGACATGGGAATCCCATTTCAGTCCATGAATGTTTCTTAGAGCACTGTTCTGAAGAACTTGTATCTCTGAGATCTCCTAAGATACTTGTAAAATTATTTGTTCCTGACCATTCAAATTTGTTTAGAACATTATCACGAATCTTCGCGTGTTTTTTTTAATTACGTTTTTAAACAAATAAAAAAAAAGTTTAATAAATATTAGCGTTCCTATAATTTGCCCAAATATTTCAATTTGATGGCCATTTTCAACGAGTTTAAATAACTCACTATTAGAAAATGGAAATCAAGTTGGGGTAGAGTGGGGCTCGAACCCTCGACCTCTGATCCATGAGTCCGCAACGCTAGCCACGGGACCACAACCCGACTAATTAAAAATTGATTAACTAAATATTGAAATTAAAAACATTTCTCTACAATATCTATATTGATTTTGAAAATACAATTATTCTCAATCCAATTCATATATTTTTATCCGGTATTCGTAGTTTGTGATATTTCTCTATCGTACAGGCGATAACGTGTCTATTTTTTTAATTATTTTTTTTTAAATAAAATAAATATATGCGTTCTTATGATCTATCCAAATATTTCATTTTGATGGCCATTTTCAACGAGTTGTAAATAACTCACTATTAGAAAATGTAATCAAGTTGGGGTAGAGTGGGATTCGAACCACGGAACTTTGGTCCGTTTGTTATACAGCCGTTGCGTCATTTGATATTTTAAATCGATCGGTTATTCTCATCACAGATTTAGTATAAATATGAGTAGCCTGCATCCATCGGCAACAGAACGGAGCAGTCACCCGCCAGTGACGGCCAATACACGTTATGGATGGCCCAGAAAGGCCGTAGTGGAACAATCAGTAAGATAAATAGACTTCTTAGAAACGCCAACCATCGCTACTGTACCGGCTGCTTCCGTTAAACTTCTCTCATTTTCCTTCATTTTCTTCGGCACACAATATTACAATAGTTATGCCACATTATTTGCAAGGATAAGTCAAGGTTTTTTTTGTTTTTTAAAGGAATAATTATTTTTGAAAAGAACATTTCGTTATCCAAGTGACTTGCTCTTCAAAGAATTCAGAGTACTTAATATTATTTAACAGTATACATTAAGAATAGTAGAGGTTACACACATAAATAGAGACATTTACCCAAGCTCAACCACAACCATAATACAAGATACTCTAATAGGGATCTGATACTAAGTGTAGGGGTCAACGCTGTTCTGGCATCGAGACAACACTATTATATAGGAAAAAAGGTCTATAACCTTTTTCCAGAATCGTGGAAAGACGGGAGTGTTGTCAAGTTGCGGAAGGTGTTGACCTCGCTCTTTCATGACGTCGTAGGGAGTCAGAAAGGTTGATGCATGCCGCGGATTGGAGATTCTTACTAGATGTCGAAAATAAAATATGAAAATAAAGCACAATTCTAAAAAATAACACAGATGGAAATCATGATGTTTCGCATTAATAAATAAATTGTCTATGTTTTATGAATGTATGTGTATGCGCATAGGTGTATGTACGTGTGTGTGTGTATGCACATGTGTATATATGTGTATATATATATTTATGTGTGTATACATGGTGTTCATCAAACCCTATCACATCTGAAACCACGATGATTAGTATGAGCAAGAAGACATATTGGCATATTAAAATATTTTTTTAGAATGAATAAAATTTGAAAAAATAAAATGTAAAAAAAAGCAAATGGTTGCTTACTTCTGCAGGGGAGAAACAAAGAGGGAGAGGGGGAGTCTGATACTGCGCCGCGCTCCCTCACTTCTCCCCTGCAGAAGTAAGCAACCAACTGTTTTTTTTTAAATTTATATATTGTTTTAATTTTCTTGGTTCTAAATATTTTTTAAATATGCTAATATGTCTTCTTGCCCATACTGATCATTGTGGTTTCTGATATGACAGGCTTAAGGAACACCCTGTATATGTGTGTATGTATATGTATCACAATGTGTATACGAGTAAATGTATATTTTATTAGTCTGTGCTATCTATTAATTTGTTAACTTTTATCATATATTATAATGTAATTGCCTAGCTTGGAACGGGGTATGTACCCTTGTTAGCTGGGAGAGGGAACGTTATATTGTATTTTCGATAAAAGGTGTAAATAAATAAATAAATAACCCGCAAAGTTTTTATGTAAAAGTCTTGTATGCGGGTGGGAAGAAGAGCATATGGAAGTAAGTTATAAAAAATACTCAACAACACTCTTTTCACATTTTGAGAAATAATCTTACATAATTTTTGGTCTTCTGATCTTGTCAGGTTGGAATTGAACCCGCAACGGCAGTTAACAGTTAGCTGTCAAACCAACTGCGCCACGCACACAATATTTTGTCTCATACAAGGTAGACTCAAAAAAAAATTTAAATGTGTGCAATATATTTCATCTTGCTGTGATGAAAAATTGTGTTAAATGTGTTTTTTTTTTGTTTTAATGTAATAGTTTTTTTGTGGACTATGCATGACAATATGGGGTAATGTATACATATTGCTAATGCAAAAAATTAATTGTAGTAAACAACAATTTTAAAAATCTTGTCGTCAATATGTTTATTAAATTAGTTCATGATTTTTTTTTATTTTTTATTATTCTTTATTCGTGTTCCCACTTATCATGACGTTGTATCCTTAAACACACATGGCTATTGACCTCATGTAGTTAGGAATACGTTATTATTTTTTTTGTAATATGTATCTTTGAATAAATAAATAAAATAAAATAAATAAATAAATTCATTCTTTCTAATTTTACCCTGCCGTTTGGGTTGGTTTTTACGATCGTCTCCGATGGACCTATGACATATAAATACATAATATGTAATAAAATAAATAAAACAACTTTGTTTTTAACCAGTAATTTTTATTTTTCACCGACCGGTTTCAAAGCAAACAAGCTTCTTTGTCAAGGTTTACGTAACTAATGAATTGATTCCTTTTTTTTTTCTATCATATACCTTCAATAAAGACACTGGATTAAAAGTACTTCATGTTGAAAATAAAATATTAAAATTAGACATCTTAGAAATCTTATAAATTAAAAAAGCGATTCATAATAAGATAACAATAATTAATAACCAAATCAACAATATTTCTTTTAGTCCTCTCCTGGCTTACTTCGAAAATAAGGATATCAAATTACCACCGTGTAAGAAAAAACCACTTGATTTATTGGGTCCACGTGTAGTATTTAGTGAACATGGTAGAAATTTAAAAAAAGGAATCAATTCATTAGTTACATAAACCTTGACAAAGAAGCTTGTTTGCTTTGAAACCGGTCGGTGAAATATAAAAATTAGTGGTTAAAACAAAGTTGTTTTATTTATTTTATTATAATGAATAAACACAAAGTTAGTGCTTCAAATATAAACTTTACATAATATGTAGATTATTAATGTAACTGGATGAATAAAGATTATGAATATAGAGGGATAAATCTAATATTAATAATCTAATGTACGTAAGTATTTTCTGACGCCTGGCGTCACTATGGATTCTAACGGATTGAAAAAAGCTCTCATGACATATCAAATTAGATTTTCAGGGAGGAATTCGGGAGGGAAGCTCACGCACTTCCCGGGACCGCGGTACGAAATAGGGAATATTTCATTTAAACTTTTAGGGAATATATTACGCCGAATACATTACCTACTTAATTTCTTGTGTAGCGCAAATCTTGTTACATTATAATATTATATATGCGAGTAATATGCCTTTGTGAATAATTTTAATAAAATGAGAAATATTTTTTTGAGAAGACATTTTTTGTATACAAAATACTGCATTGGCCTTGATAAATTACAACAGAGATGGAGAACGTTTGACAGAAGGAAATATGAAAGTCTAGGCATTTACAAGGCTTATGACTTGTCTTATTATAAATAGTAAAAATAATGTGACCTCACTGGAGTTACCCGGGCTAAGGATTCTTAAAATTTTACTTTTTTTTTTCATGTGAGAATATTCAAAGTAGACTTAATATACGGAGAAAATTTTAATTACCAAATGTTAGGACAGTTTCAAACACTGTGTAATTATGTTTATACGTCTTTTCTCTATACTTTTATTATTTATATTTAAAAACACACAATAAAATAACATAAACTTTATATTTGTGGATAAGACAATCCATTTTACTGCTACCCACTTCTACTTTTAATTTTTTATAGACTTTTTGAACATTTTCTCGCCAATTTTCGGTTTTTACGAATATGCAACCTGGAACCTTGTGCATATTAGCTTAATACGCTGACCACTGTACTAAGAGGCGATAGATTTCAAAAATCTATCCATTTTCATAAATCTACATTTGAATTTCAAAACGGTTTAAATTATACGTTTGCACATTTTCAACAAAACAGTGGAAGGTTCTAGCATTATCCATATCTATGGGTTTTTTCACACAGTCAACAAATAATGCATATTTCCTATGGGGTAAATAAACCTCGAATTGAAGGGCTTATAATAACAAGGGCTTAACTAGAAAACAACTTTTAAAACCAAACTCCTAAACATACCTGATCTGACCGTGTGCAGTTGGTTAGAACGTTAACTGTAAAACTGTCGTCGCGGGTTTGATTTCCGCCAGTTTTTCCTCAATAAGGAAGTTCAGTGCTTTTTTATTTTTTTGTTTGTTAATAGACACTAAGCCAAATAAAAAATTTTATTTTTAAAGTTTTGTATTTATGAAATAACTCCGCGTTTGACATCAAAGGTTCTTCTTTGTCAGTTTTGCTGAATGGTTCATTTTAAGTAAGCAAACCGGATACTCTCCACAGCTCTCATATCATTTGCTAGTTCATACAAACCATGGACGTCGTTTAAAGTAACGCGTTTTTATTTAAACTTTTTTTCGTTCTTTTTTAATTTAATGCTCCAATTTTAAACGCGTGCAAGAAAAATTTTTTGAATCCAATTTTCCTAGGGCTGAAGTTCCTCATTGCTCTGAGTGTTCTTTTTATAGTATTCTTCCGTATGCAAAACTCCCAAAATACAGAGGTATAGCTAGTTATTCCTTTAAAAAAGTAAGCTAATCGTATTATATTTTGCACAAATATATTTGCTTAGCTGTACAATAGTACTACTACTACCATCATGCCATTTCCCCGTAAGGGTAGGTAGAGAGAATGGACTGCCACCTACGTCTATACATTCCTAGCTTATTCCACATTTATACATCTTGTCATACATGCCCTTCGGTTGTCTGCTTTTGCATGACCAGATTAAAGGTTTTGGTTTATCTGATAATGCCACGTCTTCCTTGGTCGTCCTCGTCTCACGTTACCGTTCATTTTTTTTTTATATGTTTGTTGTACCATTCTTTTGTCGTCTATTTGTTCTACACGACCAAACCATCTGTAAGACCCTTTTTTAATCTTATCAGTTATACTTGACTTAGATTTACACTCTCGCCTGATTTCATCATTCGTACCTCAGTCACTTTTTCCACACACATTCGTCTAAGAGATCGCATTTCAACGGCGTTCACTCTGTTTTCATGCATCTTCCACTAGTTCCATGTTTTACTTTCATACATAAGTGTTGGGACTCAAACTCCATTGTGCACTGCCAGTTTTGCTTAGATTGGCATATTTTTATTGCAATCACTGTGCTTTGTAGGCCGTTCATTTTGCTGCCGCCATGCACTCTCCTTTCAACATATTTTTCTACTCTTTCATCTCTTGAAAACATAATGCACAACCGTTATTATCCGAAATATGGCTTCTAAAAAAAATTTAAAAAATTGTTTTATGTTGATAGGCAGCAATGTCGTCAAACTTTATTTGCCATAAATGTGAACAAAATAATATCAGAACGACAAATTTCAAAAGAGATGGAGAACATTTTAGAGACGGAAATATGTAAATACAGGCATTTACAGGGTTTTATGACCTGTCTGAATTTATTCCAAATGAAACAGTTTGTAATTATTACCACATAAGGGTTAAATATATTATAACATAAATATCTACAATATTTTGAGTTTGTCCAAATTTTTGTAGACAGGGACTGTATTCAACTACCTGGAGAGCTGTTAATATTAACATATAACAATAGAGATGGAGAACACTAAAGAGAAAGTAATATAGAAGTCTAGGCATCCACAGGGCTTATGATCTGTCATTGGCTGGTGTAAGTGGCTCTCTTCTAAGCTTCCCTCAGCCTACCCTGAAGATGGCTCCTGCAATGGTAGCTGAAACGTCGAAACAAATCCAACACACACGGCATCACCCAAAAAAGAAACATATTGATAACAGTGACAGTGAAAACCTTCGCACTTATTTAATTCAAAGTATTGTTGATAAATCCACCTGTCCATGAAGAAGAATGAAAATTGAAAAAATAACATTTTCATCATAAATAACACACATACTAGGTGCATGCTAGGTGATTTATTATAACAAATCACATCTGATAAAATATAGAATTTTTGAACGTATTCTAAGATTACTCTGCAAAGCAAATATTTATAGTTTCAAGGAGTGGGCTGTAATATTTAATTTATTCAAATTGTATTTTGTGTTTCACTAACAAAATTTATGCATTTTAAATTCATTTGTGCTTTCTCCAAACAACGTTTTTTGCAGATATGCCCCTGTGATTCTCAACCACCAAATTACAACACACAAATTCGATTTCTCTCGATTCTGTCCAAATTCAAAAATGAATTCTTCATCCCGCCAAAATGCGCTTGCAATCAGCCTGACCATTCAAACCAGCCCAATCAAATTCGTATTTGTAACCAGACGCGCTTAAATTAGCCAATCACAGGGCTCGAAACCGCCGCTCGCTCCGCGCCGAAATATTTCGCCCATTCCAACAGCATGCAGCGCGCGGCACTTGCAATGTGTGACGCTTGGAATGGCATAAATGCACACGTTATGAAGGGAGCCTCGATGTTGTCATTACGCTAAGAATATTAAATTCTAAAGTACCTACCTACCCACTTGATTTAGAATACCAAAAAGCAGGGGTGTTCTAAATTATAATTAATTATATTATTTAAAAACATATTGTAATTACGGATATCCACACGTTAAAAAAAAAACATTAAACAACATTATGTTTCTAATTATTTGGATTCATTTTCTGTTTTTTTTTTTAATTTCGAGAACATTCAATTTAGGTCAGTTGCTGTTTTAGTTTAAAAAAGTTTATAGTTAAATAACGATCTTTAATATTTTGTTCAAATTCTTAAAAATCTACAGATAGAAGAATTGAAAAAATATGGTTGTTCCAACATGGGCAGAATGGTGAATGTCACATGGTGTGTTAAGTAGCCACATAAACAAGCCAATGATACAACATGGTTTTGAGTATGTCCAAATGCTTGCAGACTGGCTGGATTTTCTCCCTAGGGTTAAATATGTTGCAACAACAGAAAAAAAATTGAGAAGGGAATATGGAAGTCAAGGCATTTACAGGCGTAGGGAGTTACTTCGATCCAAATTTGCCGCAACAGAGAGGAAAAACATTTTTAAAAAGGGAATATGGAAGTCTAGACATTTACAGGGCTTACGACCAGTCATTGAATGGTTAAAGTGGTCACTTCACACACTGTGTAACATTCACCATTCTGCCTATGTTTGAACAACTATTTCATCTGTTCTAAAACTTTTATCATGTGGGTGAGATTTATCCGACTGATCCAATTCTCCTGCGAGACAACGCCTGAATATAATTTTCCCATTTTGTATACTTCCTTTTTATCAGTTAGTTAATTCAACAATGTTTTAAGTATGTCCAAATGCTTGCAGAATGGCTGGATTTACTCCCAAAGGAGTTATTCATATTTAAATTTGTTGCAACAGACAGGGAAAACATTTTTGAGAAGGTAATGTGGAAATCTTAGGCTTATGACCTGTCATTGGTAAAAGAAAAAGTATCATAATTGGAAAATTGTTTTTAGGCGTTGCCTAAAAGGTGGATTGGGTTCAGCCGGATGAACCACATCCAGATGATATAAGTTTCAGCTCTTTAATTCACAAAAGTCAACAGATGGAAGAGTTGAGGAAATGTAGATGTTAAAAATAGGCAGAATGGTGAATTTTACACAACGTGTAAATTGGCCACTTAAACAAGCCAATGACAGTTCATAAGCCCTGTAAAAGGCTAGATTACCAATTCCCTTCTCAAAAATGTTTTCCTCTCTGGTGAAACAAATTTAAAGCCAATGATAGGTCACGAGCCTTTTTAATGTTTGTAATAATATGTTAATTAAATAATTGTGTGGTTTTTGCCGAAATGAGTTTTTTCTTATCATTAATTCAGATAAGCACCGTGGCGCAATTAGTTATACGGCCATCTGTAAAACTGGTGGAGCGGGTTTATTTCTTGCCAGTTATAAGAAAAACAATTGAAAAAAAAAATACATGGGTGCTGAGGTGTATTTTTGATAATTATTTTCCATATTCTCTGTTCCCACCTGCTGCCAAGCCTCTAAAATATATGCGTAGGGGGTTAAGCCTTTAAAATAATACGAAGATTTTAAAAACTACTCGTATATTTAACGCAAATTTCGTCAGCGTTAAAACCAAAAATACATCAAAATAAATTAATCGAACAGTTCTCATACGATTCCTCTGTATTTCCATTTGTATAAATCATTATAACTACCAAAATTAGTGATGTAATTTAACACCTTTGCGGGTTTATGAAGTAATTAGTGTTGTGAGGTTATTTAAGGTTAGGCATAATTAGAGGATATGTGAAACAACACGCAAATTATTTACATAAGGTACAATAGTAACCTTAGAGATGAGTAAGATGAGAGTATTATTAAGTTACTAACAAAACATAACATTGAAAATATTAATAGCACCAATATATTTTTTTAAGAAATATTCGCAATCCTTTTGTTTCATTATCTCCCTTTCCGCACTCAGTGGTGCACAGGGCACTGCATTGGCAAACAAAATTCAGCATGGTTTAATCATATGTTACATGAAGGTAAAGTGATCAGTCTTACACTTCAGATGACAGTCTTAAAACAATTGTATAATGCAGTTTTGAAAAATCTTTTAAATAAATATTTCACTTCCACCGCGCCAAAATTCCTAGAACCTCAAGAATGATAAACGAACATTTCATTCAGTACACAAAGAGGCGGACGTATCTCTACCCAATTTCCTTATTCATGATTTTTACCCGAGAGCAGCCGTCTAGTTGAAAACACTCTTCCAAGTCGTTGGTTTTATTTGTCACACATAACTAAATTCTTAATGTGCCTAGACCTGTTTGGTCATATTAGTTATCCAAGTATTCTAATTTAAGGGCCATTTTAAAGTTTTGTAATTCATTTTCACCGTCATCATTCCACGTCTGCCCATGGTGTCCATAAAGAGCCTCCTTGCATTTGGCTGCCAGCTGCAGTGCGTTCTCCTAAGCAAGTTTGCGTCCCGTAATTCTGACATAAACTGTCGACAAACAGTCAGCAGTGAACATCCAAGACGTCGAGAACCTGATGCCTTGTAAAATAGGCAAGCCTGGTTAAGGCTCTCAGGAGGTGTCCGCAGTACATGGCCTAGCAAACCGTATCACCTCCGCTTTATGACAGTTATCACCGGAGTTTGCTGCGTCCGTTCCTTAATCACCCAAAATTATTCGAAGACGCCCATTTTCAAAACTCAGTATTTTGCTGTTTTAGGCCAAGTGAGGTGCCACAATTCGCATCCATAGAAGAAAATATTTGTTATGCTGACGGTATATCAGACTTCGTACTGTTCAATGTGGCGCCTGCTACTCCCAGCCGCATTTCCAGTTATTTTTTAAAGCGGCCGTTTTCTGTGACATATACTCCTAGGTATTTGAAACTCTCGACCTTTAGGATGATTTAAATTAGAATTTTGAGCATCGAGGCACAACGTATTACACAGTACATGGGTATTGGCAAATTTAATTCACTATTAGAAAAGAATAAACAAGTTGTTATAGAACGCGGCTCGAATATCGGACCTATGGTCAGTGAGTCTTAAATATTACCACAGAACAACAACCTCGTTCTTAACGAAGCCGTCAAACTGCATGAATTGCGTTATACATTGCTACCGTACCTCCCTTTTTAGCCCGACCTGGCCCCTTGTGATTTTTTTTTCCTGAACATGAAGAAATAGCTCATAGAAAAAAATTTGTTCAAATTAGGAGGTCATCGTCGAAACAGAAGCGTATTTTGCAGAGCTCGACAATACCTATTTTTTGGAGGGGTTAAAAAAATGTTAGGGACCCGACGTTGCGAAAAGTGTATAACCCTAATAGAGGACTGTGTTGAAAAATAAATAGACTGTTTTTGAAAAAAATGGTGATTTTGTTTCTAACTCGGGTTCTTATTGAACCGCCTTCGTATCTCAACACAAAGACTTAGAAATTCTTTGAAAAGGGGTAGCGAAAGTCAGAAAATGTAGATTACGCATATTCTAGAAGTGAAAACATCTGACTACAGTGCAAAAGGTCTCAAGTTTGATTTCTGTCATAGTTGACATAAAATATTAATCAACTGAAAAAAATAAATTAACAACAATATTATCAATGTCTGAGTATGTCCAAATGCTTGCAGACTGGCTGGATTTCCTCCCTAGAGAGTTATTACTAGGGTGTTAAATATGTTGCTTTCATTCTTTTATCTGTTCATGTTTGTAAAGTCAAAGAGCTGAAACCCAAAAAATATTTCCTATTTTAGACTTTATCTGATTCCTTAATTGATTTAAATATAATAAAAAAATACCTGATTCCTACATTAACTTAATTATGATGAATAAAATACATTTTTCTACACTCCTAAAATTTCAATGTAAACCATCTAAACTGGCAAATAGACGGATCCTGATTGTTAATATTCTACGTCATAAATTTAATTCTTCTTAGATAAGACATTCCATAATAAAATTATTCTTGTTATAAATGTAATGCTTAGATAATCAATGTAAATAAATTATCGTTGATTAACAGATTTAAATTTTAATTATCCGAGTGAGACCGGGTGTCCATCCGAACAGCATGAAGATCCTTGGAAGATGGTATTTTGAAAAGCATGAGTTTCATTTGGGTCCGCCTCATCAACAATGTTGAAATGTGGTCCACTGAACGGGTATCCAACACCACGCTATAACCTCAGGAGGCTTCAGAGACAGCTCCGCGATCCAATAATTTCTTCTCTCAATGCGTATCATATTATTTAAGGGTTAGAGAGACATTCGTCTCCGTAACACCTCAGCCTGATTTCGTCATATTTTTTACATGTGGTTTGGTGTCACAATTATATGTATTATAAATCGTATATAAAATATCAAATAAACATAAATAGGTTTGAAAATTCTGTAAATTAATCCAAGATTAATGTGAGTTCTAGAGACCGTGTATAAGCGTAAATAATATTGATTTGAATACTCACGCTAAAGGTAGTCCCTTATACTTGACAGCGATGCGTCGCCTTACAAGGCAGACACGAAAAAGAAAGCTTAGAAATGGTGCGTTTTTAGGCACACATTAGGCATAGAAAATAACCAAAGATTGGTCATGTGATTATTGTCTGTGACGACTAGCAGTTTATGGCCGTTACAATATATCAACGTTTATATTTTTTGATTATCATTTTTAATTACTGTACATTTACTGTCCTAATTTATAATACGAAGACTTATTTTTTAACTAACTAAGTATTTTTTACATGGATATTTCAATTGAATTATATTTACACTCTCTCGTTTCTCGTGTATTTTTTTTGCAAATTATTTTATTATCTTGTACATGAGAAGTTCTGGGACATTGCTTTTGATTTCTTTTCCAATCTTACATGAGTTTTAACCCCTCTTTGTCCCATATTCCAGATATAAAACAACAAACAAAAGCAAAAATGTTTACAGACTAATGAGTAACAAAAATCAGACATCCCTAAATTCAACGACACACTGATTGACTAAACTTACATATTACATGTTTACGTCCGTTCAGATGCATAATAAGGTTTTCTAAGTTATTGTGCCGTGTTTTGCACTCTTTTCCAATCATGGACTTAATTAATTGGCTATTACTGCAACAGGGTGGTATGTCACTTTTTTAGGGATATTGTGTTATGTACTTGTAGAGACTCAAATCTGGAAAAATAAAGTAAGTCTTCATTTGATAGGGTTAGAGAATATAAATTGTGTCACTTTATAATATGTCTATTTTTCTATTTCCAAAAGCGAATTGAGAAACGTCACTTAGCACCAAACATGAAATGTCACATACAATTTTTAGAAATTAAGTAAATGTTGACAAATTATTGTATGTCAAACACTGTTGAATGATATATCACAAATATCTTCTTTTATCAACCATTATTCTGATTTGTTATTGTCTGTTGTCACTTAACACCAAACATGAAATGCGACATACAATTTTTAGAAATTAAGGAAATGTTGACAAATTATTGTATGTCAAACACTGTTGAATGATATATCACAAATATCTTCTTTTATCAACCATTATTCTGATTTGTTATTGTCTGTTGTCACTTAACACCAAACATGAAATGTGACATACAATTTTTAGAAATTAAGGAAATGTTGACAAATTACTGTATGTCAAACACTGTTGAATGATATGTCACAAATATCTTCTTTTATCAACCATTATTCTGATTTGTTATTGTCTGTTGTCACTTAACACCAAACATGAAATGTGACATACAATTTTTAGAAATTAAGGAAATGTTGACAAATTATTGTATGTCAAACACTGTTGAGTGATATGTCACAAATATCTTCGTTTATCAACTATTATTCTGATTTGTTATTGTCTGTTGTCACTTAACACCAAACATGAAATTTGACATACAATTTTTAGAAATTAAGGAAATGTTGACAAATTATTGTATGTCAAACACTGTTGAATGATATGTCACAAATATCTTCTTTTATCAACCATTATTCTGATTTGTTATTGTCTGTTGTCACTTAACACCAAACATGAAATGTGACATACAATTTTTAGAAATTAAGGAAATGTTGACAAATTATTGTATGTCAAACACTGTTGAATGATATGTCACAAATATCTTCTTTTATCAACCATAATTCTGATTTGTAATTGTCTGTTGAAAGATGGCTAAATATGGTATGTCTTCATTTAATACGGTTCAAAATCATTAGCCATGTCACTTCATTATATGTTCATTTTTATATTTACAATAAACATGACACATGTCATACCATTTTTTAAAATTGTGTAATTGTTGACAACTTATGACATGTCAAACACTTCTTATTTTGCAGTCTTTGTTTTAGATGGTTAAATGTGATATGTCACACATATGTAGCAACAATTCACGGACAGTGTATACTTGTAATGCCGTATTAAACAGACTTCATGAACTCGGCAACAGTTATTCCCACGTATCTGATATATTTAGTGTAGTATATTGTTCCTATATAACAAACCTTTTGAACTTTTTCAAAGATGGTAAATGGTAATTATATTTATTTATTCATGCATTTCATAATGTGAATACATACAGTTTTTTGTTCACTTTGCCTAGCTGTGTGAAACAGTACATATGATTTTCTTGTTGTATTACTGTATAATGTTTAATTATTCAAACTTTCTCCTGAATATGCCTTATAATTTTTAGGTTAATTTTTTTAATATAAATCTTCTAAAGTTTTTAGGTTTATTTTTTTTTATAAATCTTGGGCATAGGGAAATTCATGTTTTTAAAAAATATATATATATTAACCCAAATATGTTAGTATTATAAATGTTTGTAAAAGGCAGATTTGCCGTTTATGTTAATAAAATAAAATAAAAAATAAAATATCTTGTTTTAAAAACATTATTTTACTGTTATTGTTTGTTGGAAGATGGCTAAATATGGTATATCAAACATGATTTCTTGTTTTGCGTCTTTTTTCTAGATAGATTAATATGAATTATCAGATAGGTCAGGAAAAAATAAACCTGTAAAAACAAATGTTCGATGCATTTATTGACACTTAATTAGGCTTCTAAACCAAAACTCTGATTTTTCAGAGTGCATCAAACTTTTAAATTGCTCTCCTTTCAAATTTATAAAAAGTGACATATGTCAGTGTCACCAAACCGTGGCTAAATTTATGGGAAAATAAGTGAAATACTGCCAAATTGTTTCACCTTTTATGATCATTATTTTTTTTCGCAGCTAATAGTAAACAGGGCACTTATTTAGTACACTAACCGCAGCGTATCTTGTTGATTTTTATAATCAGTCCTACGCTTTAGGTACTAGTCTAGGGACTACTAAATATTTCAGTGCAAAAAAACATTTTTAGGTAGACAGGTGCCATGGCGCAGTTGGTTGTATATCCAACTGAGAAACTGGCGTTGCGGGTTCGATTGCCGCCAGTTCCAATAGAAGAATGTATGAAAGATTTTTCCTCAATGATCAGTGCGTTGAGTTGCATTTTTTATGACTTCCTTCCATATCTTCTCTCTGCCGCTCGCTGACAAGCCTAAAAATTACAGGCCTGTTAATAAAAATACTAAAAGGAATGTAAATGAAAACCGAATTTCATTCAGTTTTGTGATAGGAAAATATTTGAAGAAAGAATAGGAACATGGAATGGACACCTACCTAAAATATGATGTGAATGTTCTTCAATTTCTGGCACTGGATGACAAAATTAACTATAAAATGTAACAATGTTTTCAACGACGCGCAACGAATCCAATCACTTTTATGCAATTTTATATGAAGTGAAAAATGTTGTTTTGTTTTTGTTCTTAATTCGAATCTTCTAATTTTGAATTTCTTCTATCTTGATGTTTGGTAGGTACCATAAGGATGAGTCAAGGGAAGGATGAGAAAAAAAGGTAATCGGCCAGGAATAGTATCGATAAATGCTGTTATTTACTTTACAAGGCCTGACAGATTTTTTTTCTGAAAAAATGAAAAAAAAAATGTTTATATTTTATGGCAAACGTCCTGACAGGATTGAACTTGAGACCTCTTGCATGGTAGCTGATTAGGTTAGATAATATGCAATAAGTATTAGTTAGACTACGAAGCGCAGAACCCTGGAAACCTACTAGGAGGTGTAAAACTAACAGATTCCATTTGAATTTATCAATTGAGATGGGATTGAAGGTTTGATTTCTACTGAGCGTGGTACGTAATTGTCTCCCTTTCGAAGCAATTTACCTGGGCCCCAGTGACATCCCCCGTGGTACACCAGCATAATGAATTAGGTTACCAGCTCCGCATTGTTCGCTCGTCTTGGGACTCGGCGGGGCAAACAACAACGACCGACAAACGTTCTGGATGCATAATAGGACTTCTTCGTCCTCGAGCAAAACCTGGCATCCGCGAAAATACTGATGACAATTTACAGAGCTTAAAAAAAATCTTTGCTTTACCATGAGAAGACTTTATGGTAACAGTAACAGTACTTTGCCCAAATGTTTGTAGACAAATATATTTTCAACCCGCCGGTCAGTTTATCAAGATTATTAGATTTTTCCGAATGAAGGAAATTGACATATCTAGGTATATACAGAACTAATTACCTACAATAGATCATTTCAAATTTTCACTTTAAATTCACCATTTTATTTATTTATTTAAAACTTCCAGTACAAAGAATAAGTGCTTTGGCGGTCTTATTGTTAAAAACAATGTCTTCCAGCCAACAAAAAAACAGACCGGTCAAAATGTTGTACTAAAAATCATAAAAAAAAAAAAACAGTTAATTAAAAATAACAGCTGTATTTTAATTGAGAGATAAGTTTGCACAAATCAACATTAAAAAATAGATTTAAAAGAAAATTACGTTAAAGGTATTAAATGGGGTCAGAAAATGATTCCGGAAGGAGAGAGAAAGAGGAACTAAGGAAAAAAAAGGCAAAAAATATATATTTGAAAACTCAAGGAGTTCAGGATTCTGGGGATAAATAATAATGTATCAGGCGTTTGAAAGTGGCTAGAGAAGGTGCATTTTTGTATATGAAGATATAGCTCATTTTAACGTCTAGCAGCTTGGATAAATATAATGGATAATAAAAGGAATAGCTGAAAAATTATGTGCTATGTCGAGGAATGAAAAGTGTTCTCTCCTGAGAAGAGCGAAGCAAAATACCATGATCAGAAAGGTAAATGAAATTCTCAGCAAGATATTTTGAAGCGCAAGGTTTGTGAAGAATATTATAAAAAAGTGAGAGAGATTGAAAGTTTATGCGCTATTAAAAACGAAGCCATTTAAGTTCGGAGTGAAAGGACTTGGTAATTATTTTTGAGATTAAAAATAAAGCAATTGCATTGATTCTGAAAACGCTCCAGATGATCTATGAGTTCCATAATGGCTTCAAGAGAGCAAATATTAGCATATCACAGAGAAGACAATAGAATAGATTGGGACAGATTTTATGTTAGGTTAACAACGAGTGATAGTTCTTCAGTTGTTTAGCCCGTTCCCCACTTAATATCTATCTCTGTATCTATCTCTGTATTCACCATTTTGCTTACGTTTTAAAATATAAATATTTTCTTCTGATTATATTATTTCTAATGATTAATATTTATTGAAAAAAAAATATTGTCATCTATAATATATATTTATATATTGTATAAAAGATAATGTTCGTATGTGCTTCCTCGATAGATTAAATAACTAGTTTGCCAATTTTCGTGCGGTGTCCAGCAAAATGATGAACTCTACCATATGCATATTTATAGCTTTTAAACCTTCGATCTGTTTAGTGGGGAAAAAATAAGGAGCGTAAATGTTTCATTCATCGTTCACCAAGACTACATTTGGCCAGAATGCATTTACAGAAAAATATTGTTTTTGAATGCTTACTAACAGCATTCGCTTTTTATGGAAACCAAACAGATTATTTCCTTACATTCTTTATAATTTCTACCCATTTATTTCTTTTCTATGGATTTTCAGATACGCCTTATTGATGAATAGTTAATTATGGGAACAAGAACTTAAATCTTCGGGCGCTCGGTATACAAATTCGATAACTATTTTTGAAAAACACAAAACGTATCAATACAGAAAATTTTATTTTGATACTCTATTTTTAAAAAATAACAAAATCGGTTAAGTTTTGAGGTGCAAAAAATATGACAGCCAAACGTTGATTTTGTATATTTAAGTAAGGTATAAAAGGTCCGAAATGCAGTTTTTTTTCGCATGAAATCGAGGAGGCATCTTCAAGACAGTGACAGGAAAACAATGTTTAAATACATATTTATTAAAATTCACTATCACCGCATATCTTCACAATTAATGTAATCCGAAACACGAAAATAATTATTATTTACATGTACGTATCTAATTTTAACTAAATACAATAATTGAAATCGAACTTTCGATTCCGTTCATAGTATACGAGTATGCACTCAAATCTAGCATATTATTGCCGGATTCAGCTGGTAAAATATAAAAAAAGATCAAACCATAGAATTAAGAATAGTCGATCAAAATATTTTTTAAAAAGAAATACATAAATAACCTAACTATTTTGTCGAAAAGGCATTTATTACACCGCTCGCCGGGTTGCAACAAAAGTTACACCACACAAAAAAATATTTTACAAATAAATATTTTTTGCGTTTTCATTTAGGTGAACAAATTGGGTTGCATGAACAACTTAAGATAAAACGACTCATTTTGCCTATGTTGTCGAAAAAACAACAATAAATCGTAAGTTGTACCGTTGCAATATAAGTACAACCAAAAAAAATATCAACAATATTTTAGTTAGTCCAAATTTTTGTGGACAAGGACTGGATTCAACTCCCTGGGGAGCTGTTAACATTAACACAATACAACAAAAATAAAGAACATTTTAGATAAGGTAATATAGAAGTCTAGGCATCAACAGGGTTTATGACCTGTCACTGGCTGGTTTAAGTGGCCACTTTACACACTGTGTAACATTCACCATTCTGCCCATATTTGAACATCTATTTTTCTTCAATTCTTTCTTCTGTTGATGTTTGTGAAGTTAAAGAGCTAAAACTTTTATTTATGCGGGTGAGATTCATCTAATTTAATTATTTCACCTACATACTAGGCAACGCCGGAAAATTTTATTTTTTCAATTTCTCTATGTTCAATTCAATTTCTTATGAACCAGGTGGATTTATCAACAATATTTTGAGTTCAGTTCAAACATGAGTTCGAAAAAAGTTCAAAACGTTCAGTTCAAAAGAACAATATTTTGAGTCTCCTTTACTTCAAAAACATCAACAGATGAAAGAATTGAAGGAATTTAGATTTTCAAATATGGGCAGATTGGTAAAAGTTACACAATGTGTAATATGGCCACTCAAACCAGCCAATGACAGGTCATAAGCCCTGTAGACGCCTAGACTTCAAAAAAAATTAGTTGAAACAGTTTAAATTTAAATTGGATTTTTTCGATAAAAAAAAAAAAAAAATATTGTACCCTCATCGTTTAAACGAATAAAATGAAGAGCATAAAAATAATAAGAATTAATAAACGAAAAACAACTCGTATTGCCTGTTCCCAAAAAGGGGAAACTATTATCTCACTGTAAACATGTGTTAGCTTTACATTTTGAGGTGCGACGGGCCCTTTTGGCACAATTTTGGCATTTTTGTAAAAATGCGTAAATTAGATACTTTGTCTTACGTTTTTAATGAAGCAAATATGGTAAATTTTGACGAGAATACAACAATAATTTAAATTTATAGGTTTTTTGGTCCAAATGACTCTAATTGGACAGAATTTTCCGATCTTATTGAACTTAAAGTCCTGTGAGTTGGGTCAAATAATGTTTATTAAAAAAATAGAACAGTGATAAATTCCGCTTAGCTGGTTTTGTTTTACGACCGATATAGCTCAGTTAGGGAGACGATTCGGCCTTCCTTCATTACGACCGGAATATAATTGTGATGGGAAATTAGCAAGGCGACCCTTCAAAAATTAACTTTACTATTTAAATCATTTTAATTGTTTTGTACCAATCGGAAAGTTACTTCGTAAACAAATAGATAGACAATCCTTGTTCCAGGTAGACAAACGACGCTTCCTGTCTTTAAAATAAATAATTGTCCATCCTGCCAATCAATTAAAGACATACAATGTCGGACATTCCTTTTTTTGTTTTGCTGCTTTTTTTAGTTTTTTATTTATAACATAGTTGAAACGTATGAAAATATAAGATACATATTAAGTTTTTAAATCTTATATGCCTATTTGTACCTTAAAGGATAAAACACGGGATTTCACATTTTGCTTTTTATTTTTATTTTGTTTTTATAAATTTATATTTACTTTTCGTTAAACGCATAAACCGTTGAATGAATAAATAAACACCGGATAGAAAAATAAAAACAAAAATACCTAATCCCAGCTCCTAAATGAAATTCAAATTATCTGTTCATCACGCGCGCTACGAAATCTCCCAACTTTTCTTACGCCTAACGTCAATGCGAACTATTATCAGAATTCGTTTTTACAATGATCTTGTTCAACTTTCAAAAGCTTTTTCAATCATACAGATATTTGTACTACAATAATCAAATTATTTAAAAACATTGTATGAAAAACCTTTGAACAAAACTCACTTGGATCTTATTATAAGCGCTTACCCTTTTTTCTCTTACATAACATATTTTGATATTGTTTTTTAAAGTAAATTTCTCTACTTAACTTTTTATTTCTTCTTTTGATGTAATTTTTTTTTTTTTTTTTGAAGAATACGGTTTTTCTTTTAATTACTCTGAGCAAGTTTTTTTTTCAACTACTTTTAGAATAGATTTAAAAAATAAATGTAATGCTTGTCTAACTGCAGTTCGTTGTTATTTCTAAAGTTGCTTTTTTAAACAACTTAATTTTTTTAATTATTGCTCCTCATCTGTTTATTTTTAAATTCCTTTATATACATATTTTTTCGCTTTCGAATATGTTTTTTGCATTAAAAATTAATTTTTTATTCCTATTTATTGAAATTTCTATATTTTAATTACTTTCTAATTTAAAAAAAAAAATATTACTTTTATTTATATAAATCCTGATAAAATACTTTTAACATAACTTTTTTACCCGTTTTTTTTGGGTTACTTTAAATATTGTTTTTTTTTTTTTAATAACTGCGCACGTTTTAAATGTTTTAATGATTTTATCTTCAATATAATCTGCAAACTAATTTAAATTTTATTTTTTGATAACTTATATGATTGTTATTTTACTTGAAATTATTATAATAGTTTAATTTTAACCTTACCATGTAATTTGAGATGAAAATTTCACTAGTGCATTAGAACTAGGTCTTATTTTGAATACTCTAATGTTTTGTTAATTAGGTTTCCAGAATAAAAGAAAAAATAACCTTGATTATGTAGAGTAAACATTTGTACAGGTAGAAATGTATTTATTTATTTGATTTGATTTTAAATACCATTTCTAGGCAATAAAATGATGTTATAGCAGGCTTCTCAGACATAAAAATATGGATACCTTTATTATTTCTCGAACTGGTTCTTTTTTTTATTTAGTCTTAAAATAGTACAAACATAATATATGAATGTCGTAATATTAACCTTAATCTAATTATCATTAAAATATATATAAATTATGAACATTTCCAAGCGATATATGCACACTTAAAAGCTTTCACAAAAATATTGCAGAGAACAAAATATTTTAAACAAATTCACCATATTAGAAAACAAAGCTCCAAGATTGATCCCGAGAAAAAAAACAGAAATTTAAAGGTTAAGCGTTGCTAAATTACCTAATTAAAGTAATTACTCACCGTTTACAATGTAAAGCCCTTCAATACAATGATTTTCGTTCAAAAATAATTTAATCATATTTTTTGTAAAACCTACAAAAAAACTTCTTTAAAGCCAACCTGAATACGATTTCTAATTAAAGACTGATCATCGTACCTTCGTGAGTATTACGTACTCATTTTTTTTGTTTTTTTTTTTACCCGTTAGTAGATTCAACAATGTTTGTAGTATGTCCGAATGTTTGCAGACAGGCTAGATTTCCTTCCTAGCGAGGCTAAATTTCTTTGAGCTCCTTTACTTCACAAAAGTCAACAGATGGAAGAGTTGAGGAACTGTGAATGTTTAAACATGGCCCAAATGGTAAATATTATACAGTGTGTAAAGTGGCCATTTAAACCATCCAACGACAGATCATAAGCTCTATAAATGGCTAGATTTATATTTTCCCTTTTCATAAATGTTTGCTCTCTCTGTTGCAACAAATTTAGATCGGAATAACTCCCTAGAGAGGAAATCCAGCCTGTCCGCAAACATTTGGACATTCTCAAAAATTGTTGAAAATAAATGCATCTTGTAACTCTCTTCGATTGTATCTGCTTTTGACATGACCATACTTGAATATTTATTTATCTGATCATGCCACGTCTTTTTGGTCGTTTTAGTCCTACGTTTTCATTTTTTACCATTCCTACGTCATCCATCTGTTCTAAGAAATAAATTTATTTTAAATGCAAAGGAAAGTTGAAAGGAAAAGTTACTATACCTCAACGCAAAGAGCGCACTAAATTCGGCGAACGTGCATTTGCGGTCGCAGGCCCTACGGCATGGAATGCTCTCCCATCAGAAATCCGAAGCTGTGAGAGTGAAGTGATATTTCGGAAGAAACTTAAAACCCACTTGTTCTCTAAATCGTTTGAATAAATTCTTAGCATGTGGTGGAAGTAAAAAGTACATTATTTTTCTTAAATTAAAAAGTTAAAATTAGATTTGTATCTTTATGGAATCACTTTGTGAGGCGCCCTTGAGGTATTATATTACAAAACTGGCGCTTTATAAGTTATCCATAATTATTATTATTAAAGTACTATAAATAAATATTTATGCGCATGAAGCACGCTTGGGTATGAATTGAATCATTATTTGCGGCCAACCGTATTTTATTGCAACTATTAAATATTATTTAGGAATAGCTTTTGTTTCCAAGAGAAAATAACTTGAATTTACAATGGCCGACCCTCTACTGCGCTATGACGTCACGCTATTTATACAGGCTGGTGCATCCGGCGCCATTTTTGGTTTCTTCGAAACATTAACCTACTTTAGGAATAGTATTTTTCACCCGCATAACCCATGTACGGCTTAAACCACCAGTAACTAGCGTTATACGAGAACGTAACATAATTACGAAGAAACATTACACCCATTTTGACTTGATATTGTACTGTGATGTATTTATTTATTTTTATTTGAACTTTAACTACTAAAATATTCAAAAAAATAATGGGTTTATTGCTAATAGCAATATTCTACAGCCAAACCAAAAAGAGATTGGTAGAAAATTGGTCAAAACGTATTAGCGTATTTTTTTATTTTTTTATTTATTTACAATTTTAAAAAATCCGTTAGGGTTACATTAGAAATTTAATATTGTCTAGTCATTTTATGTCTCGACTAGTCTAGTTAGTTCAGTCATCATGTGCTTTTTCAGATTGATTTTAAATTTGTCTCCATTAAAAGTTTTTAAGCAGTAAGGTAGGTCGTTGTAGTGTTTAAGTCCATTATGTAGTATTTTTGACTGTCCTGTGTTTGTCTTTGCTTTTTCAATATGATAGTGTTTTTGTTGTCTGGTGTTTTATTTATGTATGTCAGCATTTTTGACTAATATTATGTCGTCGTCTTGTATGTTTCCCAGTGTTATTTTGTGCACAATTTTTAAGGTCTCAATTTTAGTCAAGTAGTTTATGTCAAACTGGTGTGTTTTTTTGTACAGTTCAGTCGTAGAAGTCAGGTAGGGTAGGTTGTTTGTTAGTTAAGGAATTTTATTTTGTTGTCTTTGTATTCTTGTTATGTCTGTCTTGTTACCAGTTCCCCAGAAGGCGATCATGTAACTCAATTTACTTTACATGTTAACGTATCACAGCTGTTTTTTAGTGGGTAGATAGAGTTTATACAGATTTTTTTTTGCACCGCAACAGACTCGAAGGCCAAATTATAGTGCTGAAATACATCACAAAACACCCAGACTTGAGATAAATAACATTTTTTATTTTTATATTCTCACCGGGAATCGAATCCGGAACCTTCCAAGTGTGAGTCAAGCGTCTTGACCACTACACCACGGAGGCCACCTAAGTATAATGTAAATTTATTAAAAACATTCTAAAGCTAAACATGCATATTATATGACGAGGTGGGGGGGGGGTCGGGTTAGAAGTTTGAAAGGAGACAGAAAAGGGATCCAGGAAAGAAACGGAACGAACAATAAAGTGAAGTTAGGGTTTTAAAAAAATCATTGATCTGAAAAACATCGTAAAGAATGGAATAATGAAGTTTAGGCATTTACAGGGTGTATGATTAGGTCAAACTGAAAATTTTGTTGGTAAATATAATAATTATTCAGCCGTTTCTTAAAGGTAGACAAAGACGTTGCATTAAAAATAAAGAAAATGATTAGGTTTGGCTTTTTTTTTTCTTGACTATGTGTAGAGATATAAAATTAAGTTTGATTATTAAAACCAAAATACGTTATTTTATGATCATTTCTACAAAGTTAAATTATTTTTCTCCGAAATGTGGAGACTTTTAATTTATTTTTTTGATGTGTTATGATATCTAAAACTATTTTATTTGAACAAATTTCAAGGTCAAACTGGAGAAAAGTGACGTAAAAGAATTTCATGGTCATTTTTATAAATGGGAATTTGAAGGCTTTTTATTTGGATATTTTTTCCACGAAGCCAACTTTTTAACAATTCATTTCAAGATTCACAAGATATTTTGTGGAGATAATTGCATCGATTTACCCGAGAAAATAACGCAATTTCATTGCGTGTGACAAAAAAGTGCTGAAAAATAAGGTGAATAGATTACAAAAACAGAATATTGGTACTTGATATCCGCCACAAGTATTAAGACACAATATAAAGGTAGTAAGTGCAAAAACCGCTTTTTTGCTGTTAAATTAAAATAACCTCATTTTTCATCCCTGATGGAAACTGATTTTAAGCACCATTTTTTCAATGTGGTGGCATGAGCCAACTACTATTTAAAAGGGTAGTGCTTCTATATGAATGTGTTTTTAGCTTAAATATATCTTATTTAACTAGACGGTGTCAGCTCTAGTATTACTTCCTGCTCATCTGACAAACTCCTCTCCATAGATTATTGTTGTACAATGTAACCTTATAAGCTCTTCCGTGGTCAGCTTTTAGCCCTCTCCAACAATCTGATCGATATTATTGCTTTTTACCTCTAATCGTATTTTAAGTAAAGATATACTCTGGTTGATGTCATGTTCACCAGGCACTATCTAAAACTCTTTAAAGTCATGTTCAACAACATTGCCGGCCAAGGTTTCTTCGATGGATTCACCATACGGAACTTTTGAGAACTCTCTTTGTCATTTATTAGACGAAACAACCTTCATTAAGCAAGTATTTTTTTTTATTGTTGTACAAATTATTCATTATGAGAGGTGTTAGGTAATTCATATTCAAAATGTTCTGAATGTAATGCGCATCACTAGATTCTTCATAGACATGTGTTCTTGGTAGAACCAGTCGCAGTTACGTTGGCAGGAAAGAAACACATCGTTAGGATCCGCCTCCATCCGCTTCTTCAGCGCTTTAAGAGTCCTGAAGAGAAATGCCAGTCGCTTCTGATACCAAATCTGGCCATCTGGTAGAACTTTGTTTTTTATTTGTCTCGTAAAGTGGCCAAAGTACCTAAGAACACGGATTTGCACAGAAAAAGAAAGACGTTGTTTGATATCATATTAAATTCAGTTATAGAAACATAAGTCCGATGGTCTGCCCATGATATCCATAAAATTCTACGCCAGCCCCCAATTTCGAGCGCGTCTAACTTTCTTTCCGCATTACTAGGTTATGGATTGCAAAATGGTTCATCGTACGCCTTCCGTCACAAACGCGACTTATAAGGGCAGGAATCTTTATTTGAAAAATACCCCCTGCATTCTACTGACACACTTGGTGCAAATAGGTCCTAACTCAACGTAGGGGAAAAGGATTGCATTTCCCGAGGAAAGAAGCAATATAAAGGTTAACAAAAGGACGAATGTCTCCTTGTTACGTGCTAGACGGACTCAGGGAGTGCTACAGTAATAAAATATCACGATTTTCGAACCAAAACACGCTTTATCATTTCCTTGCGATAAACTTTAATAACATATAGAATCATGGTATCTTAGTAATGTCGCTGACTCTTTGAGGTTCTAACTAGAGGATTAAAAAACGCGTATATATTTAATGATTAAAAAATCATGATAACTTTGTTTGTGTCAATTATTTATGAAAGAGCACTCCATTGATTTACAAAATAAAATAAAAATAATTTGTATAAAGTTTATATTTGAAGCACTACTTTTGTGGTTGTTCATTATAACAAAATAAATAAAACAACTTTATTTTTAACCGCTAATTTAATTTAATTAACCTTGACAAAGAAGCTTGTTTGCTTTGAAACAAATAAATAAAAAAAATGTAAATAGGGGCTAGATTACTTATGGTCCATGCGCTCTATAGCTGCAATTCATGCTGTAATCTAGCTTCTGTATATCATAATTGGAGACGAGGAACTAGAATCCTAACCGTCCATGCGCGTTGTAGCTGCAAGACGTGCTGGGATATTTATTTATTGCACAGCGCCCTTGAGGTGATTTTCACAAAAACGGCGCTAAATAAATTATCTAAATATATATATATTTATATTTAAACACATAAATATAAAAAATAACGACGTATCTAACTCTATGAGACCAGAGCCCTGTGTTGAGTTGGAATACAACATAATGGATAGTGAAAGCATACACATTTACACATTATTAAAAAATAACAAAAATAGAAATAAAGAAAATAGAAATTCTAAATATTTTCAATAACAAGGTTAAATAAGGTGTTAGTGTCGAACTTTTAGATTATAATTTGTTAATGTTTATATTTGAATTTATTAAGATTAAGCGATACGAGAATTATAACTGACTTATAATTCAACAATATTTTGAATTTGTCCAAATTTTCGTAGACAAGGACTGGATTCAACCCCCTGGGGAGCTGATAACATTAACATATTACAATAGAGATGAAGAACATTTCAGAAAAGGTAATATATAAGTCTAGGCATCTGCAGGGCTTATGACCTGTCATTGAAATTCTTTCAATTCTTTCATCTGTTGATGTTTGTGAAGTTAAAGAGCTGAAACCTTTATTCAGATTCAGAGATTCATCTAATTTAATTATTTCACCTACATACTAGGCAAGGGTGAAAATTTTATTTTTTCAATTTCTATACTTCTTCATAGACCAGGTGAATTTATCAACAATATTTTGAGTTTGTCCAAACTTATAATTCTAAATAAAATAATTCATTCTTTGTTTGATACTCCTACAATTTTATAACTTAATTTTAATGTACCGAAAAGGACGATTCGGCAAACCTCCAATACTGTGGCAACAATAATTCGACTTCATATGGTAAAAATGCAGTCATCAATAGACTTCACGCTCTAGGTAATAAGTACCAAGACGTTGGTGACTCATTGCATGTTAAGTTTAGTACATACAGGACGGCCTTTCTCCTGTGTTTCACGGGTAGGAGAAGCTAGCACCTTATAGTTCTAGACAACATATTTTTAATTCGTTTAATTTTGTTCAAAACTAGTTAAATATTTTTATTAATTTTTTAAAATTATTCTTTTCTTTTTTTGATTTTATTAATAAGTACAAAATGTTTATTTTTATTATTTGAGAGAACTTAATATGTTCATCCAGGACATTGAACAGTCTTGGAGCCAAAAAAGATCAATTTCTCTGAGAAAAACTCGTACTTGTTTTTGGTACTAAATAATTCAAATTACATAAAAATCTTGTACAGGCATTCTGCTGGGATCTCCTCTTGTAACCGCATGACCAGAAATGTGTCAATGACTCTATCTGAAATGACTGTCAAAAGACAAAAGACTGGATAAAAGTCCAGTTCCACCATAAATTGAAACAATGCCTCAGAAGGGAAAGAGTAGGGATATCGAAGCATCAAAACATCATCATACATCTCAAACTCTTCTATACGTACATTTATAACGAATGTCAATTTTATTCGTATTTTTACTGGTATTATAATATATTTCTTAAACAAGTCAAATAGAAATAGCACGTAAAAATAACTATAGTGATAGGAAAACATAAATTTGATAAGTCTGTAATCAATTTTTGAAAAATGTGACGTAAAACGTAATGTGTTCAGTGTATTTTAAGAAATCAATAAATAAATAATAAAATATATAAAACGAATTTCGTTTTTAACCACTTATTTTTTATTTTTTCTACCAACCGGTTTCAAATCTATGCAAGCTTTTTTTTATCAAAATATAGTTAACTAATTAATTCTATCAATATTGTGCTTCGTATCAAACTAAAAAAATCAGGTGTTTTTGTCTTGTGAGGATGGAAAGCCTAATTTGAGATGGATAGACTCAAAACTAGACAGAAGGAAGTAGAGGCGGGGGAGGTTGAGAAGAAGGAAAAGGAGGAAGAGGTATCCATCTTAAATTACACTTCCCATCCTCACAAGACAAAGATACTTGATTTCTTAGTTCCATTCGAAGCACACTATTCATAAATTAATTAGAATAAAATTCATTAGTTAAACAACAACAACAAATAATCACGCCGTATCCCCGTAAGGGTAGGCAGACAGGATAGAATGCTACAGCACTATCTTTGCATAGAGATCTCGCTTCTTCTACATTCATACATCTTCTCATGCACGCGCACCGATTATTCCGACTTTTGACATGTCTATCTTTAAGTATTTGTTAGATTTGGTCATGCCATGTCTTTCTCGGTCTTCCTCTATTTCTGCATCCATCAACATTCGCATTGTAAATATTCGAAGCCGTTCTTTTGCCGTTGATTCGTTCTACATGTCTGAACCAGCGTAGAGCTCCTTAAGTATACCTTAATAAAGAAACTTGTAAAGTTTTAAAACCGGTCGGTAGAAAAAATAAAAAATAAGTCATAGAAAACAATGTTGTTTTATTATCATGAATAACCACAAAGTTAGTGCTTCAAATATAAAATTTACCATGAATAAATTAACTGTAACAAAATGAATGCCCATTTAATAAATAAAACAAATAGTATAAACTTTTAAATGCTAGTTCAGAAGAAGGTGAACTGGGTCCCTATTTTCCTATCTTAGAAATGTAAGTTTGCATAAAATAATACCTCTGGGTACTTTTTTCATGTAGAGGCGGCGTTTTGTGAAAACGGAGCTTAAGGGAAGCTACCCGCTTGGAAATTCACGATATCTCTCGTCCTCTTATACTGCGCCAAATTCTTTGACAAAAAGGCATTGAAATTACTATGTCATAAATTTTCTTTTAAATTATTTAAACAGTGTTTTTTTTGTAAAAATTTCAATTTCAGGGGCCATTTCCAACGAGTTGTAAATAACTTGAGGTATTATATTACGAACATGGCGCCATGTAAGTTATCCATAATGATAACTCACTATTAAATAATAGGATTCAGTTTGGGTAGAGTGGGTTAAAACCTCCAACTTCTGATCCGTGAATCCGCGACACTAGCCACGGGACTACAACCCGACTAATTTGTTGAAAATACATTTTAAAACAATTGTAAATGTCATTTTTTAATAATCAATACACGGAAACATCAATATATTTATAATGTTGATAATTACCGACAAGTATTGGCACAGCAGCTGACGGTGCCATGACAGAAGAACTACTATGGAGATAGAACAATGGAGAGTGTAGTACTAAAACTGTTTAATTTAATACTAGCTGAAAATCGTGAGGAAAAAACCTAAATTCATAAAAAAAATAGTCAAAAACTTATTAAAAACAGCAAGTGAAACTTAAGTGTGCTCATAAATATATTTTGTACTTCAACAATATTTTGAGTTTGTCCAAATTTTTGTAGACAAGAACTGGATTCAACTCCCTGGGGAGCTGTTTATATTAACATATTACAACAGAGATGAAGAACATTTAAGATAAGGTAATATAAAAGTCTAGGCATCTACAGGGCTTATGACCTATCAATGGCTGGTCCAAATGGCCACTTTACACACTGTGTAACATTCACCATTCCACCTATATTTGAACATCTATATTCCTTTAATTCTTTCATCTGTTGATGTTTGTGATGTTAAAGAGCTGAACCTTTATTTATGCGGGTGAGATTCATCTAATTGAATTATTTCACCTACATACTAGGCTACATATTGACAGGTCATAAGCCCTGTAGATGCCTAGACTTCTATATTACCTTCTCTTAAATGTTCTTCATCTCTGTTGTAATACGTTAATTTTATAATTCATTTATTATTAAACTATTTACTTACCTTTTATAAATTAAAATATATATATGATGTAACCCGTAGACAAGCTTTGGCTTTGCGGGAACAAAAATACAATTATGTATGTTACTTATTTGTCAAAACTAATAAAACTTTTAAAAAATATTTAAAAAATATTTTTGCATACGCATATGA
This sequence comes from Micrasema longulum, assembly GCF_059751315.1. NCBI lineage: Eukaryota > Metazoa > Arthropoda > Insecta > Trichoptera > Brachycentridae > Micrasema > Micrasema longulum. The sequence goes on along the minus strand of NW_028278562.1, from coordinate 49,611 downwards.
ACAGCTTATGACAAATTGGTTTTAGTGGCCCTGTAAATGCCTAATATTCTCTATCCGTTCGTTGTCTCTGTTATGGGTGGCTGTCCGGTTTAAAACAAATGTACTCCGCATTTCTGCCTTGGGTTTGTGTGTCTCCGCATCAGAGTACGCTTGTCCCGTTTGGCAGAAATCAGCACACAAGTAGATGTTGCTGTAAATGATATGACGCGATTGGTGTCCAGCTGCCTTAAGCCCACGCCGGTGCACAAACTTTATCCTATTATAGAAATCGATCCACCCAACATCAGGAGAAACGTGGCAGCCAGGCACCAGGGGCGAATGCTCCTTATAATCGATAATATGCAGCTTACCATATTTTTTTGACATCGTAAGTAATGTTTTATAATACTGTAGTATTATTAGGAAAAAACACATCACCAAAAAAATATATTACTTTTCTTTGGTTATTCAAATTATATCAAATTCCTTTATTCCATACAGCGACCAGTTGCGCCTCTATTGGCTAAAATTATTACTACTGGATTACACGAGATTACTCTGCCCCCTTTAAAATCACTAATTCAAATACGTCTTTAACCTAAAACTTTAGAATCTCGTTCGAAAAATTACACTTGCGATTACAGTAAAATCTTGCAGCTTTCAATAATGCAATTTGGTCTTTCAACTCTTTTTTATAAGGGCTAGTATTCTTTAAAATACATTAATTTGACTTACGACAGTCTAAGGGAGGTGACAATATACGCCCTCGTTATGTGTAAGAAAGAGATAACGAATATATTTTGTATGTCGTTACAATAATAAGAAAGTAATTTAGCATACTTATGTTTCGGTGGTTTAAAAGTAAATTTTCTTTTAAAAAAATAAATATTTTGATATTTTAATCGAAACGAATAAATCTATATAGTATAAATCCTTTAGTGGGTTTTAAAAAACAAAGATTCGCTAATTGTTTTTTAATTGTAATTCGTTTTTGTGCACACGATGACAGTTAAATATTGTAGGTTATTCTTCCGTATCCATTTAAACTTTTAAAATTTAGTTAGAGTTATGATAAAAACGTTACTAGTGTATAGTGTTAAGAATAAATATATATGAAGAATTATAATATGTATAACTTATGTCGTTTTGTGAATAATAATGTGATATAAAAGTCGATAAAACAATGATTCTTAAAACGTAATTTATGTTTTGTTTGGTGAACTATCGTAATCGGTAAAGAATACTTTTAAATTATTTAATTATTATCCTTTATTAAGAAATAGTGTTTTATTTCAAGACAAGTTATAATAGTCTGACTTAGCCAAAGATGCACCGGTGCGCTAATGAATTATCCAGTTAGGAGCCATTTGTTAGGAATTATTTATTAAATATAAAATAGACTTGTTTTTTATATGCCGTACTACCGCTATGGACATTTTATCAGAATTTTCATAGCTAACCAATTTAAAAACCCACCGCTCGCCACTGCTAGACACCCCCATTACGACCATAGAATGGCTCCTCCGAGACTGGGATCGAGAAGGAGTTTCCTCAAAGTCACAACAGACTTGGAGAGCTCTTGACCTCAGAAAGGATCTGTGGACAGAGGAAGCATAAACACCGCCCTCAATTTGGACTTTCTTACGTGGAATGTTCTAATGCTTCTTTTACGTATGTATATTTCGTTATTAAATAACCCTGAAGAGAACAACATGAGTTGCCGAAACTAATCGGTTGTGACTGTAAAAAAAAACAAAGTAATTTTATTCATTCCTATTAAATAAAATATATATAATGATTGTGAACAAAGTTAATATTTATTTTTAATATTTAAAGCATTAACTTTGTGGTCAAACATTTTTCTAAATGTTATCAATTTTTTGTAAATAACCTCTTACCGACTTTCCTATGTCTACCGGTTTCGAGACGTACCGTCTCTTCGCCAGGACACCAATAAAACCAACATGTAATATTGCATACAAATAATAAAGCGTTAAAAGTAAATAATATGGAAATATTTCACATTAGGAAAGCTTTAAAAAATAATGTTCCTTTGACCAATAATCAAACAAACTTTTAATATAATCCTTTATACGATATTTCACTGTAATGGTCACCTTATCAAACCTATTAAACTCACCCCCTCCTTTCATCCTCTACCTTTTTTCAACTATTTCTTAACATAGAATATTTCCATAATTGAATCAGTGCATGTTTGTCCTAATCAGTGCATGTGCTAATTGAAATGCATGTCGTGTTGGTTTTATATTTTTGCGCAACAACTATGGTGAAAGTGTATAGTGGGTTTTGCATATTGGTTTGCATGTTGGTTTATTTGGTGTCCTGACAAGGAGACAGGTACGTCTCGAAACCAGTAGATACAAAAAGTCAGTTAGTGGTTATATGCAAATATTTAATCACATTAAGTAAGTTAATATTTGTTTATATTTTTACAGGAAAAGTCACAAAGTTAGTTCTTCAAATATTAATTTAATACGTTAATTATTTAAACTAAGCGATGGGGAAAAATTCAGTATTTATTTACAAAGATTTGGGCAAACGTAAAACACGGTTTACAAAAACTGTGTTTTACATTCACGTATATGACAATATATCATTATTTATTATAATGAGTGTAGCGAGTTACGACACTGTATCATAAATTTTAGCGCCGGGTTATTATCTGCAACGTATTATGTATGCGGATAATATATAGCGCCATATAATATTGTAGTTACAATATCGCGTGAATCTTAAAGCAGAGTCTCTCATTGCATTAGGCTCTAATTAATGTTGTTTAGCCACATCAAAATGATTAATTACCTTGCATCTTGGATCTTATATACAACCTGGTTCTAAAAAACTTTCATTCGCATTATCATTTTCTGAAAAAAGTCCATCACATGAGAGGCTTTTTGGGCATTTAATAATACTTGTTTTACCAGAATTTATAAAAATATTTTATCAGCCATTTACATAAAAACATTAAAAAAATAAAAAAATTACACTTGTGGGATTTGATCGCTAGCCGTTTCATGTATACAAAATTTTTGGCGTCTTCGTTCATTGGAAGCGTGGCGTCTTATGTAATCCAGTTACTCGGTGGTCGGGTGAGATGGTGCATGGCCGAGGAGTTTAGGGCTGTTTGCCCACGTTGACCGTACAGAGAGAGGACAGACGCAATCAATCAGTTATCCGCAGAGTTTTAATTTATAAGATATTACGTAAAAAATACAGAGGGTGCGTTAAACACATTTATTTATCAGTATAAACGACAGTTAAATTATATAACTCGTTTAATAATCCATGTTTTGTTCATTTTGTCCACACAAAAATGTCTGCCTTAAAACAGGCTGTACCTTGTTAGGCAGACTTCACATAATCCAGAAAAAATTATAACTAAAAACATGAATACAAAATAAATAAAAGTTTTTAACCACTTATTTTGTATTTTTTCTATCAACTGATTTCAAAACTACACAAACTTCTTTCTTAAGGTATAAAAAATAAATTTAAAAAAATTTCAACAAACAACTTTCATTTATGTTTTTCTTTTTCCTTCTCTTTTTTATACTTTCATAATTAACCTTACATATGATTGCTTTTAATATGGAAACTTCACTGGTCCATTAGAATTAAGTCTTATTGTGTGAAATATTAAACTTTGTAACTGTTCTGTATGTTTCCTGAATAAAAGAAAATAAATAAATTACTAATGAATTCCTATTTTATTTTAATAGTGTTAACTAAATGTTAAATCAAAACATATTAAACTTATAAGTCAAGTCTTTCTGTTATGTTGTTTATAGAAAAATAGGAGTTGTGAAGTGAGATGGATATAATCTTAAAACTAGACTGGAGTGGACTAAAATAAATATCGTTTATTTGGTTATTTATTTTAATTTCAAATTATTATATTGCTAACAAACCATTATTATTAAAGTATGGAGTTATTATTTATTGACATTTATTGCAACAATCAAGAAATTGGCGGTTTAATTTATTTATTAATAACTCTTAAGGGCGTTGAATCCAAAAAAGTTGAACAAACTCAAAATATTGTTGATAAAACCAGCTGGTCCTAAAAGAAGTATAAAAATCGAAGTGTTTTCAGGCGTTGACTACTATGTAAGTGAAATAATTCAGTCAGAACCTCACCAGCATCAGTATTGGTTTTAACTCAAGTTTCAACTTCGAGGCTACAGTCTCAGGCTTAAGAAAACCAGATACAATCTAAATCCACGGAAGCATTTCCTGAGCAAAAGGGTTGTTGATGGTTGGAAAAAGCTTCCAGAAGAGCTGATCTCAACGTGTGGTCTAAATGAGCTCAATGGACTAGACGTGTTTTAGAAAATTCAACAATTAACTTTCGATAAAGCACACCAGCTTTAGACTGCTCGGAGATTTTTCACATTAAAAAACCTCAACCTCCATCCCGCATAACTTCCTACCAATTATTCAATATAAGATTCAATGTTTTTTTACTGAGCTTAATGCATGTTTAGACATGATGGTGTTCGCATCTCTATAAATCTGCATGTGATTGATGTATTTTTGGAAATACTATTATATACTACGGTAATGGTGAAGGTGGAAGTGTATTTTAATATTTGCATGTTGGTGTAGTGAGTGTCATGTCATGTCAACCATATCGGGAATCGAACCCGAGACCTTTTGCATGGTAGGCGCACGCGCTGACCACTAAGCTCGATTTTTTTATTTTTTTTGTACAAATCGTTGGCCTCGTGGTGTAATGGTCAGCGCGTTTGCCTTCCATGGAAGAGGTCTCGGGTTCGATTTCTGACATGGTTGATATAATATATTTATTTTAAAAGGTGTTTTAACTAAAATTAGAAGTAGAACGTAGACTGAACATAGAAAGTAAGACTGATAATCTTACCAAAAATGATCAAGATACGCCGCAATTGGTATTCCGATGCAATGTCCTATGCACCATTAGGTGCAGAAAGGGAATGATGATGATGATGAATGACAATTATGATTTTATACGATTTTCCGTAGGACTGAACTTCCTCATTCCCTGACCGTACAAATTTGAACCAATATACCTAACTGTTTTTGTATGAAGAGTTTCCAAAAAATTACAAGAAAAATAATAATCGTTTTCAAGTTTGTTTTTTTTTTAATTTTTTGATTTACGATAGTTTTTAATCTTTATAAATGTAATATAATATCGTATAATATAGAATGTTTTTTTCAATAAAAGTATGATTAATGTGCAACATATAAGAACCTGCTGACGAGTTATATGCTTATAATTCAGCATGACTTTAATTTGAAGACTTTTGTGTAATATCTTTGAAAAATTAAATTAATAAAAAAAAAACCTTCTGAGGAATTGAACCCGGGACCCGAAGTATTGTTTGCGAAGGCGCCAACCACTGCACTATATGACGGACGTTTCTCCGCTAGAATTGTCTTTTCTGGATTTTTATCTGAGAGCAGCCATCCACTCAAATAACACTTGTCTAGGATTCTGGTTCTATTTCACACACCGAACTGAATTTTTTATCCGCCAGAATACAGAGAGCATATAATTGTAAACCTAGCTGTGACCGTGGCTGTCACGAACTCACGGCTGAGAGGTCTGAATCGGCCTGAACGGGGTCCGAACCGAGGTCTGAGGTTTGAAACCCGGTCTGAGGAATATTTGGCTTAAGTTTTGTTTACACGCGGATAGTATAAAAAGTAATACTCAGTGAACAGCCTCAACCGCACAGGACCGAACGTTGGTATAAGAAAATAAAATCGGCCGCAGTTCACACGTGAGCGCTGCGGAAATAAATACACGACGGTGTTTATTATGAGTGAGTTCACGAAATAAATTTGTTATTTTTATTTTACTTTATTGTTTTATTTTGTTTATTCAGAAAACAACAGCAATACAAAAATTTTTAATTAACATCATAAAAAAACATAAAATAAAGCCAAATTAGTTTTTCACATAAATACGATTATAAAAATCCTGTTCAGTTAGACATTAATTCATAGAAATGCATGTGTGCGAGTTTTTTGTGTGAGGATGCGTGTGTAACTGAGCGAAGTGTGGTTTTATTTATTTATTTATTTATTTTATTTATTTATTTGGATAGGTATGTGAATATGTGTGTAAGTGTATATAGGTGTGAGGGTGGGTTTATGGACAGGGTGGGTGTGTGTTTAATATGTGTGAATTGAAACATCTTAAATTTATAATGTAAAAATATTTTTTTTTTTGTAAAGAAACATAATTTTTCAAAAAACAGTTTTTGAATTCTTGTTTTAAAAGTGAGTTAACTGCAGTTAAATATGTATTTGTTATTGAAAAACACATTATAATTACGCGCCAAGCGAATCAGGTACATGGAAACGAGATAAATTCGCGTGACGGGTTCGGTAGCCAGGTACATTAAGGGCCAACTCAGAAACCAGAACAGGACTATCAAGACGTCTATTAAGAATGTCATGTAAAATCCCCATATCTAATACCAAACGACGATCCTCAAGACTAAGTTTGTTTATGTTTATGACAAAAAGTTTTATAGTCAAGGTCCGTAAATTTGGATCTCCAATTGAGATGTCTCAAAAAATACCAATGTCTTTAGACCAAGATGTATCGGACGCGCATGCGTCAAGCAAATCGCTATTGTCATACGGTCCTGTCCGTGTGCGTTCACTCGAGGACGATGCGGCCGCGCGCGCTGGTGAGGTTTACTATTCGGGGAGGTAGTCTGCCAGTCTATTTAACGAAATCATTAAATATCGACTTATTTGCGAATTATCATAGTGACGTGCGACGTTTGCTTTAGAAAAAAATGCAGTTTTTATTTTCTTTTGGATTTAGTTTTCGTTTATTTTATGTTTGATATATGTCATAGGCACATTAGGACCCAGACTTGGGCCCGAAACCAAATAAACTCACTTCAGTAAAAATGCTGAAAATGTGTTTTATTAAACACAATTTTTGTAGAAATTTATATTTAATTAAAAAATTGTTACGTCCAATGCAATAACATAATTCTTGTGCATAAGATAAACGTAACTCTTGGTTATTTGAATAAAGAAAAAAAAAAGAAGAAAAAACTCCTTGACAATGTCTCGGAACAATGTTTTGTCATAAAAATTGCTGTTTACACGTGGACTATGGTCGGGTCTTGAGACAAAACAATATTGTATTGTCCACATGTAATCGATTTTTGTATCATAAGCAAGGTAATGTTTTTTGATTTTTATTTTAATATCGAAATAAAACAGTGAAATTTTTTGGCACACGCTGTATTCAACGTCACGTAAAGTCATATTAGAGTATTATATTTTGAATACGTGTCATTTATGTCGTATTAGATTTTCTTGACGCTGTCACGGAGACGTTTTTGTGAATTATTAATATTAATGTTGTTAAACATTTATACTAAAAATATTTAAAAGATTTGTGAAGCAGGGCTTAAGAAATAATCAAAAAAATTCAATGTAATAAAATTGTTTATTTTCATACTTTTAATTTAACACAACATTAACATTATGAAATACTTCAAACGTACATTTGTGTTTTCTTAACCAAAGCTAGACGAGTAGTGCACAATGGAGTTTTATTCCCAACACTCATGTATGGAAGCCAAACATGGAATTGGCAGAAGAGAAAATAAAGCAGGGTGAATTCTTGACTAAAAATATTATCAATTTTAACATATTACAACAGAAATGAAGAAAATTTTAGAGAAGGTAATATTGAAGTCTAGGCATCTACAGGGCTTATGACCTATCATTGGTTGGTTTAAGTGGTCACTTTACACACTGTGTAACATTCACCATTTTGCCCATATTTGAACATCCATGTTCGTTCAATTCTTTCATCTGTTGATGTTTGTGAAGTTAAAAGAGCTGAAACCTTTATTTATGCGGGTGAGATTTATCTAATTGAATTATTTCACCCACATACTAGTATGTAAGGCAACGCCTTGAAATTTAATTTTTATAATTTCTATACTTCTTCATGGACGAGGTGGATTTATCAACAATATTTTGAGTTTGTCCAAATTTTTGTAGGCATGGACTGGATTCAACTCTCTGCGGAGCTGTCAACATTAACATATTACAACAGAGATGCAGAACATTTTAGAGAAGCATAGAAATTATAACAATACATTTTTAAGGCGTTGCCTAGTATAAAAGTATAATAATTCAATTAGATGAATCTCAACCGCAAAAATAAACGTTTTAGTTTTTAACTTCACATACATCAACAGATGAAAGGATTGAAGTCATATAGGTATTTAAATATGGTCAGAATGGTGAATGCTACACAGTGTGTAAAGTGGCCACTTAAACCAGCCAATGACAGGTCATAAGAACAAACTCAAAATATTGTTGATAAATCCACCCCGTCTATGTAGAAGTATAGAAATTTTAAAAATAAAATTTTAAGGCGTTGCCTTACATACTAGTATGTAGGTGAAATAATTGAATTAGATGAATCTCACCCGAATAAATAAAAGTATTAGCAATGTAACTTCACAAACATCAACAGATGAAAGAATCGAAGGAATATAGATATTTAAATATGGGCAGAATGGTGAATGCTACACAGTGTGTAAAGTGGCCACTCAAACCAGCCAATGACAGGTCGTAAGGACAAACTCAAAATATTGTTGATAAATCCACCTCGTCTATGAAGAAGTATAGAAATTTAAAAAATAAAATTTTAAGGCGTTGTTTTACATGCTAGTATGTAGGTGAAATAATTTAATTAGATGAATCTCACCCGCATAAATAAAGGTTTTAGCTATGTAACTTCACAAACATCAATAGATGAAAAAATCGAAAGAATATAGATATTTAAATATAGGCAGAATGGTGAACTCTACACAGTGTGTAATGTGGCCAACCAGCCAATGACAGGTCATAAGCCCTGTAGATGCCTAGACTTTCATATTACCTTATTTAAAATGTTCTTCATCTCTGTTGTAATATGTCAATGTTAACAGCTCCCCAGGGAGCTAGGTCTACAAAAATTTTCACATCCCAAAACATTTTTGTTAATTTTATTTATATTATCTTATATTTTATAAGAATCAAAAAATATTAGTTAACGTTACAAAACAACGCAAACTACCTCGTGTTCTCTTTAATTGCAAGAATTCTCATTACAATTTTCTCCTTCCTCGCGGCCCCAAGTTCGGCCTCGCCGTAGATAAAGTTAGAAACTGGAATAGACTAGCATACCCCAGGGACCTGATACTACTCTCGGGGTAGTATCTAGTACCCCGATACTCGTCTAAGATCCCCCCAAGAAACCGAGAAGCCTTACGCTCTAACTACATTTAATAACGTCCTTCGAGAGCTTGACAACGTTAATTTACTAACTAACCCAACTACGTAATCGGAGTTATATTACTCGTTTACGTATGTCTAACTGCCATTGCGTTTAAATTAAAGCAAATACTTTTCATACTTATCAAATCACTGGAACGTCATTGCAGAAACAGGGCCTCAATTATGAACTCATCTGTACATATCGAGACGGTATACTCAACTTCTGTACTTTCTGTATCTACCTCGGTATGTTTTACCTACTTGCCATATTGACATCATATGATCGAAATGAACCAATAAATAACAGCAAAAATTAGTCCGCGTTCCTTACTTCATTAACATTAAAAATTGTTTTCATTTATATTTTGTATAGGCTTTTGTGATTTGTTTGTGTGTATAAAAAAAAGTTTGTTTTTTAATGTTTACAAACAGCATTTGTTTTTTGTGGATCTCAATCAGATTCTTTCGTTAAATTCTTTATAATTTCTGCGGATTTATTTCTTTTTACTGGATTTTTGATAATACTGAAAAAATATTAAATTCAATACATTTTTTTAAATCGTTTTCCCATATAAGTACACCCCTCTGTTGGTGAGAAGACCGGAGTTTGACGTTTGGAAAAATAATGGCGTATTTGAAAAAAATATTCATTTTGTGTTTTGGAATTCAACCATAAACAAACCTAGGTACCTACTTATCAAGTAAAAGTCTTTTTCCAAGCTCACAACAAGCAAACCAACGTTCAGGCAGGACAACGTTCGTCAGATCCGCTAGTGATATATATAATATAAATTACTGAATAAAGAAATTAAATAAAGATAAGTCAGCCTCGTCGCGATGAGACGATTTGTAAAAAAGCGATAATATCTCAGGTTCTTGTAATTTCGTATTTTATTGGGTGTTGATTAGCGTATCATCTGACTGATTAAATGAATTGGGATTGTAAATGTGAACGCGGATTAGGTATGCAATAATTATTATCAATGTTTTACACTAGAACATTATGTATTAATCAAAAGGAATCTACTATTACTAATCAAGACTGAGAAAGGAGCCCCGTGGGGTCGCGACAATCGATGCGAGAGAATGCCATGAGCGGTCAAAGCTCGTGTGTGAAGTTGTGTTCACACAAGCGTTGCCAACGAAGAGCGCTTTAAAGCTGGTAACCTGACAGTATTTACTATGGTAAATTCTGTGCTCCGCCGAACAAAGCTTTGAAAAAATATAATGTTTAGCCTATTTTCAACATTGCAGTGTTATACCAACCTTTTTTTTATTTTATTATTAATAAAACATATAATACAAAAAGTACATATTATACCCCCAGGGGTTATTAAAAAAAACAATTGGGACCGTACATAATATTATACAAATTAATACATCCGAAATAGAAAGAAAACATTATTGTAAAGAAACATAAAACACCATCTACATGTTGCCATAAAATCAGCAATAACCATTTTCCTAACACATCTTATAATATACTCATGCGTATTATATCATAATATTATCTATGTACGATTTACAAACTTTTGACGTTTCTTATGTTTTATCACTTTTTAAAAATTAAATTGAAAACATATTAAACATAATTTTATATAATATTCACAAGGAGTTTTTGTAAAAAACTAATTTAGATTTTCTAATGATGTTTCACTGTTTCATCACAAATCTTAAAATATGTATACTTCATCATCATCATCATCGTTCCCTCTCCGCACCTAATGGTGCATAGGACACTGCATTGGTACTCCAATCGCAGCGTATCTGGATCATTTTTATTATATGAAGGTAAGATGATGAGTCTTACGCTTCAGGTACCAGTCCAGGGACTATGAAATATTCTAGTGTGAAAACACCCATTTAAATAAATATTTCACATCAACCATGTCGGAAATCGAACCCGAGACCTCTTGCATGGCAGGCTAACGCGCTGACCCTTACACCACGAGGCCGATTTATACTTACCGTACTTTATATTTATTGTGCTTTAATATTTTTGTTAAATGCGCTTTCTTTTCATGTAACAACACTTTATAGTATTGGTATATCATACATTTTGTACAAATTGACTATGACCGTTTGTAAATAATAGCAGAAATGCTCATATTAAATAAGCAACCTTAAACCATTCGAAAACATTACAACAATATTGAATGTACGAATTTGCCGTAGTTTCTTCCAAGAATATTATTTTCATAGGATCAATTATCCATTCTCAACTTCTATAGGGCTATGGTAAATAATTTATTTGTGCGCGGTGATGAAACATCGTGTTACCACAAGCAAAATACGGAATCCTCTAAGACATTTGAAAAACAAAAAAAAACATGTCGGCATCCTGTTAAATAATTCCGTTTCCATAATTAATAAAAAATAAATGTGTAATTTAGCCCTGTTTTAGCAAAATAAATTAGAAATCATAAATTCGCCGGTTATCTTACGTGTGTGCGTGCATCCCCGATCACTGTCAATAACTGACTTAATCTATTTTTTCTCAAACGCCGGCCAATAAACAGGGTGTCTCTCTTTTTCTTTCTCTTTTAAATATTTATTGCTGTATTGGCGTAATATTCATTCACATTTTTTATGTTAACATCCATCATAGTTGTACATTCTACAAACTTTGCTTTCCAAATCCGGTGTGAAAATTTCAATTTGAAGATTTCATTAAAAAATAAGAGAGATATATCAAGTCTTGTATCGTCTAAAGACTAGTGTGACATCATAGCCAAACAAGGGAAAAAATGATTCAAAGGTTACTTTAAACACAAAACTGGAATATTTTTTCCATAATGATACCTCTTTTAATACTTTTCATACAATTGGTAGATTTCTCTTTCCTTTCCCAACCCCTGGTCCATTGAAACTGGGATATGAAGAGGATACTTTACTGTAAATATTCTTGTAACTGGCAAAAGAATAATCTTTACCTATTGAATGGTAATTCTCCTACCACGACCCCTTTGAGACTCGGAGAAGGGGTAGTTCAGTGTGGGTGGAGGTGGTTGTTAAGGCAAAGGGCGTGCGGCTTCTTCATGTCAGTTATTTTCTTCAACCTTGTTAACCTTAATTTATTGCAATTGAGGCGGCTCTGAGGGCTCTTACAATATACAATTAAAAGTACATAAAGCATTATGGAAAATAACAAAAATAAGATCTTAACTATAACACTAAAAATGTAATAAATTCTAAAAAAAGAAAAGAAAAAATAAATTAAGTGAAGATGAGACACACTATAAAGAGGGGAGAATCGAGGGGATGGCCTTTTGATGTATAGGATAGCTAATTTTATTGCAGCAGGAGTAGTGTGGAGTAAGTCTTACAGCTCGGCATAATTATTAGCAGTTCTGTGGATGCGTTCCAGAGAGAACGTAGGGTGAAGTTTGTCCTGTTGTACTCAAACTGGAACATGTGTCGGAGTCTGGTGGTCCTTGAGGGTACTCGAAAGTTTATCAGGAACAGTAATTTTGGGCAATTTAACTGGTGAAAATGTAGGTTTACATTTAAAAACAAATGCTTGGATTCCCACCACTTCAGACGTATATCGGTATTCCCTTAAAGTTTTTGCACAAAATCTAAGTCCTGTCAATTTAAACAAAAAAATAACCATAACATGAACATAAAAATAATCAACAAAACTCTTAAAGAACTTGAACATGTGACTTACCTAGGACTCACAATGAACAGACAATTAGAATGGACAAAACACATAGACGGACTCACTAAAGTAATGGCATCACTACATAGCCTCTTCTACAAAATTAAAGATTTTATACCAAGAAAGGAAAAAAATATGATGTACGAAGCCTATGTCAAAAGTAAATTGAGTTACATGATCCCCTTCTGGGGAACTGGTAAAAAGACAGACATAACAAGAATACAAAGACAACAAAATAAAATTCTTAAACTTACATACAACCTACCCTACCTGACCTCTACGACTGAACTGTACGAAAAAACACACCAGTTTTACATATACTACTTGACTAAAATTGAGACCTTAAAAATTGTGCACAAAATAACACTGGGAAACATACAAGACGACGACACAATATTAGTCAAAAATGCTGACATACACAAATATAACACCAGACAACAACAACACTATCATATTGAAAAAGCAAAGATAAACACAGGACAGTCAAAAATACTAAATAATGGACTTAAACACTACAACGACCTACCTTACTACTTGAAAACTTTTACTAGAGACAAACTTAAAATCAATCTGAAAAAGCACATGATGATTAAACTAACTAGACTAGACGAGACATAAAATGACTAGACAGTATTAAATTTCAAATATAACCCTAACGGGTTTTTTAAAATTGTAAATAAATAAATTTAAAAAAAGCAAAATCGTTATATTTTTAAATTAAAAATGTATTTTTTAAGTATTTGCGGACAGTATATACTTGTAATGCCGTATTAAATAAACTTCATGAACTTGGCAATAGTTATTCCCACGTATCTGATATATTTTAGTGTGGGATATTGTTTCTATAGAACAAACCTTTTGAACTTTTTTAAAGATGGTGAATGGTAATTTTATTTATTTATTCATGCATTTCATAAAATATATATACATGTTTATACAGCTTTTTGTTCTCTTTGCCTAGCTGTGTGAAAGAGTACTTATGATTTTCTTGTTGTTTTACTGTTAAATGTTTTATTATTTAATCTTTTTACTGAATATGCTGTTTAATCTTTGGATAAATTTAAAATATAAATCTTTTATAATTTTTATTTTAATTTTTTTTTATAAATCTTGGGTATAAGGAAATTTATGTTTTTTAAAAAAATATACATATTATTATTTTTAAATTTTTTTAATATTATAAATGTTTGTAAAAGGCAGATTTGCCGTTTATGTTTATAAAATACATATAAAATATTTACAAACTCACTGAACAAAAATTGATAATGTGCACTGATGTTTTGCAAGCATTAGATTTTTGACACTCACAATCCAATCAGTTAGCAACTATTTAAATTCCTAATATTTTACGAACTATTCACACAATTTCCACATATTATGCACAAGTTAACAATCAATACATTTTGCACAAATTTGCAATCCAGACATTCTCTTTACGGTCACGATCACGTTTATATAAAAATACACACTATATGCATTCTCTACATGTTTATAACCTGGACTTTTTGCATACATTCACAATCCAGATATTTCTCTACGCTTTCACCATCCAGACATTTTGTTTTAAATTCCCAATTATATACATTACAAGTTTTCAGGTCAAATATTTTGCGCACCTTCACAATCCAGTCAATCAACTATTACAACATAATTTATTACCATTTATTATTTATTTTTTATAAATTTATTGAATAAATAAATACATATTTAATACTTTAATAATCAATATAAAACAATTAAATTATCTACCAAATGAATACGGGGCGTCTTCTGGTTATGATAGTCGCCATTTAACATGGCTCACCCTGTTGTTGTTCATGATTATTAATTTTTAAGCAATTTCATCGCTCACATCGTCATGATCGTCGAACGATGACAAATGTAGATGATTTTCTTTAACAATGTGTTAAGTATGTCCGAATGTTTGCAGACCGGCTTGATTTCCTCCCTAGGGAGTTATTTTGATCTAAATTTGTCGCAACAGAGAAAAAAAAACATTTTTTAGAAGGGAATATGGAAGTCTAGGCATTTACAGATCTTATGATCTGTCATCGGCTGATTTGAATGGCCACTTTACACACTATGTAACATTCACCATTCTACTAAGCTGAAAAATCCACATTTCTTCAACTCTTCCATCTTTTGACTTTTGTGAAGTAAAAGAGCTGAAACGTTTATCATGTGGGCGAGATTCGTCCGACTTAACCAATCTAGTTTTAATCAGGAAGAGTTGAGGAAATGTGGATGTTTAAACATATGCAGAATAGAGACTGTTACAAAGGCATGGAATGCTCTCCTAGCAGAGGTGCAAGGCTGTGAAAGTGAAGTGATGTTTTGAAAAAAACTTAAAACCCATTTGTTCTCTGAATCATTTGAATAAATCCGTAGCATGTGACAACAAAATTAATTATTTTAATCAAATTACAAATTTAAAATCTTCAATTAAATTTATTTAACTATAGCATCACTATGTAAAGCTCCCTTGAAATAATATATTACGAAAATGGCACTATATAAGTTATCCATAATAATAATAATAATCATCACAAAGTGGCCACTCAGACCAGCCAATGACAGGTCGTAAGCCCTGTAAATGCCAAGACTTCCGTATTTCCTTTTCAAAAATGTTTTCCCTCTCTGTTTCAACAAATTTACAATTTCCTTCAACTTTACATGAGAGCGGTTTATTTTTTTTTAAATTATCGCTTTATGTCATAACTCGATTTGTACAAAAGCATATCCTTTGATACTTGGGTTACATATATTTTTTTTCAACCTGAAATATTAGGCCTTTATAAATCCTTTCCAAGATCAAATATAAAATAATATCAATTCCGCACTTTTCTCATATCCATCGCTGTTCGACGATCATGTTTCATGTTTCTACTATCTTACTAAATGCTTTGTTAAATTTAAATTAGCATTCATTAACGTTAAATAACATGAAATACAGTATGACTTAAAATATACCCATTTAATAAAAAGCATTTTTCGTAACATCCAATAGTGATTCGAAATCTCGGAGCAATCATCGTTCGGTAGCAAAGCACGCCCCTGCCGAGGGGAGGTAAGTTTATAAAGAGCGAATGGAAATCACTCAAAGCAAGCCTGCCTTGAATATGATTTGTTCAAACTCTCATCTCTTGAAAAGGAGCCATTTATATTTATTAAAGAGCCTTTACTTATATTCAGACCATTTTTTGTATTTTCAATATGTAAAGTATACGTTGTATTTGCCATTCGGAAAATACAAAGAAATGGTTGGAATAATGAACCCAAGATCATTAGTATAAGGCAATCATGTTTTTTTTATAGGTTACGCTTCAGTAACCAAACTATTTGCATTAAAATACATGCGTTTAAAAAAAAGAAAGTTTCTTTTCGTAAATTAGATGATGCGTGTGTATATTATGTTACTCAATCATTTATTACATTAAAGCAAAATGATTCTTCTTGATTTTCAGACACCAGTCCAAAAACTATGCATTGAGATAATCACATGTTTAAAAAAGATTTCGTAGAGTACTTTACTATTCTTGCATGATAGGCAAACACTTTAAGTACTAAAGAATGAAAAAAACAACAAAATTTACAAAAACAATTATTTTTGTAATAATATAATCTTGAGAGATGATAAAAATAATTTAATTTTAGAAATAAAACTTCTTTTTTTTTATCTGTTTAAACATTTCATTATTATTCCATGTCTGCTTCGTAGGTGTAGTATAAGGTGTTCACAAACAGCTTCTCAGTTTTCCTGTTTGACTACCACCTTTTGACATCCTGGACATAATCATCATTCTGGATAACCGTCGATAACGTTTGTTGAGTGTGTTTGTAATAGTTTCGAGACACAGGATTGACGTGGGAGAAGGCAAGAATGCTGACTGGCATAAAAGTCTCTTGTTAGGCGTCTGCTGATGTCTACAGTCCTCATGATCTCTTTAAAGCCTTGACACTGTCAAATAACTGGCCTGCCAATCTTAGTTGCACCCCCAACTGTTTTAAAAACCTGCTTTTTTCTCTTATATTTACAAACAAGTATTAAAAATCTTATCTTTCGGTGACTTGGTTTGACAGAGTTTTGAGATTACTGTCATCAAGGCATAAAGTGTTACATAGTGTTTATATAAGTATTCGTAATATTGAAACCAATACCTGCGCGGTATTTATTACATTTTTTAAATACTTAACTTCGTTATACGACCATTTTAATTTATTTTGGACTCTTCTATTTAGTTTCGGAAAGAAAAATCAAAAAACAATATTTAAATAACATTTCAAAAACACAGCCATGAGGAACCCCGGTTGTGACTTTAAACTTAAACTAATCGGTGACAATCCAGGCACGTTTATATATTCCATGCATTGTTTAGTATTATTTTGTATTTAGTATTGTATTCTTGGGTATCTATCAATTAACCTGCTGCAGTGTAAAATGTATTAAAGTTACATACATATTTACGATAGTCGATAAGTAACTTCAATTTTTTTGTTAAAATTTTTCGTAACGATAACAGTTACGAAAAATTTCAAACATACGAGTACCTTAAGACGCAACAAAAATTGAGATAGTCCAAAATAACTTTAAGTATTTGAATCAGCCTTCAAAATAAATAAAACGTTACACGATAATGGTATTATCCCCACGTCATATGTGTTTGAATTTGACGCTCAATTTTATTACGGAGATAAAATTTCGGAAGTGTTCATCTTATCGGCAGTAAAACCCCCTCCATCCGCTCAACCCCCTCTCTCGACACCAGCTCCCCTGCCAACCCGCAACCCCTTCCCCTCTACATACTAGAAATTAAATTCTCATCAAAAATGCATTTGTGTATTTATCGAACGAGCTCAGTCTCCATACACTAAAACATTACATATTGAAAAACGGTGCCAAAATGTTTTCAGCAGATAAATATACTGATCTGTACGTATGTCCGTAGAAACATTTTCATTTTATTTTAAACTGTTTGAAGTATTTCGACTGACGTATATTACGGTACTTACCTGAATTAAAAGATATAACACAAATCAAGTCACTTAATTGGTCCCTGGTAGGGAGTCCTTTAGAATGCATTGTAGGTCACCATTTATATTCTGATTCACTGTGGCGCGTCTAGAATAAATTTATAAAATACTAGCGGACTTGACAGTTGTTGTCCTGTCCAAACGTTGGCTTGCCTGCTATAAGCTGGTTCACCCAACGTATATTTGATATTCGAATTTTCGATAAAATTTATATATAATTGACACTGAGTTCGACTTTTCAGTCTTTTCGTTTCGTTATTGGTTGATTTGCTGTTTCCTAAAGCAAAATAAAAAAAGGTGCAATATCACCAGCCGTAAACGTAATTTTTCTGTACGTGTGATGAGTTATTAATATTCAAATATTGAATTTAAATAGGTACCTAGGTACTTGTTTATGGTTGAATTCCAAGACATAAACTAATTTAATTTACTTTATTAAATATGGAATTCTTTTTCCATATGTCAAACTACGTTTATTTCACCAACAAGGATTCGATTTTTAAAAATATATTGGTTAATATTATTTTAATATTACCAAAAATCCAGTAAAAATAAATAAATGAGTAGAAATTATTACGAATTTAAGGAAAGAATGTGATTGAGATCCATAAAAAACGAATGCTGTTTGTAAACATTCAAAATCAAACTTTTTTTATACACAAAAAAACAACATACTACTTTTTTTTTGTATTAGCATTTACCTCGAATGCAATTCTGGTATATCGATGAATAAAACAATTATACTCTTTACTTCTTTTTTACATATTAGATTGAAGATTTTAATACTTACAAACTCGCGCAGCGCAAGGATCCACATTTCTCTGAAAACCGCACGTAAATCAGTTCAGTGACATCACACGTACAGAAAATTTATATGTTTATGTATAAAGATACTAATTTTGTACTTTGAATCCCCGCAGAATAGTTAAATTGTAATTAATTATTATACTCGTCAAATATTTTGAAACTTTCTGACAGACCAATCCTAACAGGCCTTTTACTTTATAAAGCAATTAACTCATATATTGACTGTCCAGATTTGCTGGAGTTGATGTGTATTTGTATACCTTGTCGACATGTCGATCTCATTTTTGTTTTGTGAGATCCAAAATCAACTATCACTTTGATGGCTCTGTTCCATCATAGACGACATATCAAAAAGTTGTAATTTTGATATATATAACTCATTTTATTATTATGAATATTTCAAGCATTAACTTTGTGGTCAAACATTTATGAAATATTTGTATATAACCACATACCGACTTTTCTATGCCTATTGGTTTAGAGACGTACCCGTTTCTTCGTCAGGACACCAATTAAACCAACATGCAAACCGACATGTAAAACCCACTATACACCTTCACCATAGTTGTTGCACAAAAATATAAATCCAACACGACACGCATTTTAATAAGCACATGCACTGATTACGACAAAAATGCACTGATTAAATTATGAAAATATTCTGTTGTTTGAGAATTAATGATAAAAGTAGAGGGGATGGAGGGAGGAGGTAAGCTTTATAGGTTTGATAGGGTGACCATTACAGTAGAACATCGTATAAAGGATTTTATTGGAAGTTTGTTCGATTATTGATCAAAGGAACATCATTTTCTAAAATATGAATATAATATATACATTTTTTCCGGATAAAGCCGGCTTTGAAATGCGTAGGTAAATATAAATGGACGTAAAGCTAACCATACCGTCTTAAGAACTGTCAAATATCGTTTAAAAAACATGTTCAAGCTATAGGTTTTTTATTTTAATTTTGATTTATTAAAATTTTGAATCATTTTGAAGTGGCTTATTTTTATCACAGAAGCCTATAAGAAATACAAAAGAGAAAAGCAGAGTAAAGTTTCGATCACACTTATTGGTTGAATTTTGTCACGTGGCGTCTTAGATGTAAAAAAAAACACGTATCAACAGGTCGGTAGAGCGCACCGAGGTAGATAGAGATAGTAGGAATGATAAATATACTGTCTCGGTGGCTCAAGAAAAAAATCACATTTGTAAAATAATTTTGATGTTCCATTATAATAATGTCAAAAAAACAACCCTAGTACTATTAATAGATATTATTATTAATTGTAAGAGTAGAAAAATATCTTCGAAAGGAGAGGCATTGAAATAGTTTGCAATCTGTCATTTATTTTTTTATGTAGACACTTTAACTGTGTAACATTAAGTTATTTCATCTGTTGACTTTTGTGATGTAAAAGAGTTGAAACCTTTATGGATATGGATGAGATTCATTTGGCCAAATTATCTCCCCTACCGTATAACTCTAAAAAATTGAAGTTATTACAGTAGCTTAGAAATTAATATTTTAAGCAAAACGGTTTCAATATTAACTGTATTAATTCATGCAAATATCTTTGTCTGGAAAGTTTGTTAATCTTTTGATCTTCATAAAACAGTATTTTAGCCTAAAACAGTAATCAGAGAGTTTGATTTCATGGATTAAATATTTGACCAATCAACTAAAATTTACTAACTAAGTCCGTCAGTTTGCTATTTAAACCAATATTTTAAATATAATGATAAGTGTTTCAATAGAGATGATGATTAAATGCTTTAGAATTTTTTCAGTTTTTGGAACAAATTGATTTAAGAAAAAGACTAGACTAATAATTTTATCAACAAATACGGCAAAAATGCCTTTTCCAAAAATTACTATACAATTGCTTTTGGTTTAATTAACGCATGCAATACTTTTAACCTAAGATTTAGAAACAAAAATAAAACCTTTAAATTATATAATTCATTCAAAAGAAGTTTAAAACAATTTTCAAATAAATATTTATTGGTTTATTAATTTACACGCTCTACGGACTTTTACATTTATTAGAAATACATTCAAGTGCAGCAATATATGTAATAATTTAAGTATGTACATTTATATAAAATTGAAGATAACATTAGAAAAACTAAAAAAATACAATAGTAAGTAAGAATAAGGAAATGTACTAACATAGGTACATGGGTATATAGAAAGATATTTAATATGTTAATTAATATATAAAAATATACACACATATATATATATATATACATGCTTGTAGAAATATATTAATATATGCACATACATATATTTACACATAAGTATATACATTATTATAGAAATACACAAAAAAAGTAAATAAAGAACAATATTAAGATATTTTATCAACAGATGAAAGAATTGAAGGAATATAGATTTTTGAATATGGGCAGAATGGTGAATGTTACACAATGTGTAAAGTGGCCACTTAAACCAGCCATTGACAGGTCATAAGCCCTGTAGATGCCGAGACTTCTATATTACCTTCTCTAAAATGTTCTTCAACTCTGTTGTAATATGTTAATATAAACAGCTCCCCAGGGAGTTGAATCCGGTCCATGTCTACAAAAATTTGGACAAAATCAAAATATTGTTCATTTTAAAAATAATGTGAAAATCTAATTAAATTAAACAAATTAAATGATTGATATTACAAGATAATTATAAAGCACTGTTTCACATAATAATTAAACTAGAGGTTTTATTAGACCCAGTTAGGTCACATTATTTTTATTATTACTCTTTATTTACAATAGAAAAAAAAATACCATTTATCATCTTTAAAAAGGGTTTAATGGGTTTTTTCTATAAGAATAATATCCTACACTAAATATATCCGAAAGGTGAGAATAACTATTACCGAGTTCATAGGGTCTATGTAATACGGCATTACAAGTATACACTGTCCGTGAACTGTTGCCATAAAATAGTTGCACCTGTCTAGTAATTTTTCCGAGCACCCTGAAGTATATAAGAGATAACAGTGATAGATTATGCTAGTATTTCGCTTTAATGATTAAATTTTTGATATAAATTCTTCATACAAAAACGTAGAAATAATATTGACTTCATATTTATGTTTAATTTACTGAATGGCTTAATTGATGTACCATCGTTACTGGAACAAGTGGCATTCAATGTTCCGATCCGCCGGTTGCAAAATAATAATGTGCTGTTCCTCGATCAACATAGCACAAACTATGGCTTGCATGCACCAATGTCCCGAATGTGTCGTATTGTAAACTCGAGACAAGATCTGGACTTTTTTGGTCTTAATAGATTTAAATAATCACTAAGATAGACCGGATCTTGTCTTGAGGTTGTAATTTTTTTTTGTCCCAGCTTAAATTTTATCTAGTTGTATTTTATTTTATTAGTGCCTGTATTCATTATAGGTAATTGTATATGCCATCGTTAGAATGGACTGCATAAGTCCGTCAAATAAATAATTATTAATTGTCTGTCTATTGTTAGTCCAAAGTATTGAACATTTTAAATTTCAAT
This sequence comes from Micrasema longulum, assembly GCF_059751315.1. NCBI lineage: Eukaryota > Metazoa > Arthropoda > Insecta > Trichoptera > Brachycentridae > Micrasema > Micrasema longulum. The sequence goes on along the minus strand of NW_028278562.1, from coordinate 27,295 downwards.
TAGTCGTTCATCATTTATGTAAGCACCTGTTTTATTGATTTTTTTATAATTTCAAAACGTCTAAATTTCCTTTTTTTTCAAAATGTAAGTAAATATATGTTTGTCCATTAAGTCAACATAGTTCGGTCACTGTTTATGTATTTGTGAGTAAATGCGTCCGTTTGATTTCTATAAAATAGTCCGATGTTGTTTTTTATTTTATTTATATATTTAACTAGTATAAATGATGAATATAATATGGAAAAAAACAAAGCTGCAAATAATTATAGTAATGTTAGGAGCAACTCTAAAAAACGCGAAAGAGTTTATGTGCCTTGGAAGCAAAATCACCTGGGATAGTAGAACAAAAAGAGAAGTCAACTGCCGCATATATCAAGCAAGGCTTGCGCTCAACAAAAAATCACAGATTTTTAAGTCAAACAAACCTTAAAATCCGCAAGCAATTCGCAAAGACATATGTATGGAGCATATTGATGTACAAAACATTTAAGTTTGTAAGTGAAAATTCTTGATGGAAGTTTATTGTAATTTATATAATAAATATTGATGTAGGGTTACGAGACACGGCATCTTACCGAAATATATGAAAAAAGACTATGGACACTTGAGATGTGGTGTTACCGAAAAGTATTGGGGATTTCATGGAGAGACCACATCACTAATGACGAGGTTTTCAGTAGAATCGAAGAAGGGAGGCACCTAATCAAAACCGTATCAGAATGGGAAGCTCAATGGATCAGCCACATTATGCGCCGTGAGATTCTCCTGCATGACTCAATAGAGGGAATGGCTGAGGGGACAAATCACATAGGGCGCCCCGATGCGGCGGGAGTATTTAGAATTTAGAAGCGAGGATTTGAACTACGCCTCATATGTTGAGCTGAAGAGGCCTGCAGAGAGCAGTGGAAGACGAGATGCAGGACTCTTCTGCAAACCAAACCAATCCCCAGGATTGAGACTGTAAAGAAAATATTTTGTTGTGAAACATTTCTTTATTTGGTGTTAGATAAGGGTAATAAATATAAGATCATATACTTGCTTTAACATTGTATTTTCCTATTATTAGTTAATTTACACATTTTTTTTTTGCACCTCATCAGGCCAAAAGGCCCAATTACAGTGTTGAATTACATTATAAAACACCCAGGCTTGAGAAAAATCACATTTATTTTTTTGTGTTCTCTCCGGGAATTGAAATCGGAACCTTCCGTGTGTAAGTCAAGCATCTTGACCACTACACCAGGGAGGCCGCCCATAACCTTAGTTACTTAACCAACAGACAAAAAAAAAATTAAAATGAACATAATGTATTTTTCACCACAGCTGTTTTATATTTATTTTATATTTATATTATAAAAAATAACTATAAAGTTAGTGCTTCAAATAAAGGTTTTATTTAAAAAAAATATTATTGAATGAACTAACAGACATGGAAGTATATATGACAAAAACAGCAAAAGACATTTACATAAAACAAAATTTATAATATGTAGATGTATATTATAACTATACTATACAAAGTTCAAAAGTAAGGCAAGGACAAAGAAGATTAATAAATCAGGGGCTTTACCTATACAACGCATAACCAGGGGAAATAAAAAACGAAAAAACGGGAGTTTTTGCCCTTTTAATAAGTAATAGAAATTATTGGGTGATATAGAAATGAAATATATGCAACGTGTTATTAACAAATTTTATAATAATCCATTAAGGTTTTTTGGTATAATTCATTAAAAAAAAATACAGTTGAAATTCTCGCTGTTGTGAATCTTGGAAACTAATGCATTATAAATATTTTAGGTTTGTAAAATCGTAACGCTTCCTAACAATAGATATCGCTTGTTTTACCAATACTTTCATTCTCTTTAGTAAACCAACACGCATAAGAACGTAATATATAAAACAAAGCACAAAGATATACAAAATTAACTTTTAAAACACCGTGATAAAAAAAAACCTTTGCGCGGAGATTGTCTCAACTGTGTTAATACAAGCAAAATATGAAATATTCTGATGATAAGACATTAAAAAAAAAAACGTAGAGACGTAGTGTCTAATAACTCCTTTCCCGTAATTTATTAAATAAAATATAATATGATTTAGCCCAGTTATAGCAAAATAAATTTCATATTATAAATACGCAAGTCATCGTACGTGCGTGCACTAAATCTCTTTTACATAAATACCGGCCACAAAACAGCGTCTCTGTCTTTTTTGTTATAAATTCTATCTTCATACTCTCTCTTATACACATTTATTGCTGTATCGTCGTCACATTCATCCTTCGCATGGTATAAGTATTTTTGTATGAAAATCTAGCATATTAATCCAAGTTTTTCTTTCCATATCCGGTAAATGTCCATTTGAAGATAACGAGAAATACAGCTTTATCATATAAATAATAAGAGAGATATATCAAGTATTGTATCGTATGTAGACTAGTATGACATCACAGCCACACAAGAGTTATAAATGGTCGTACAGGAATGTGGTCAAATACCTACGGATAGAACGGTGAATATTATATATAGTGATTACTTAACCTAGCCAGTAACCGATCATCTTCTTGCGATGTCTTATCGGGTTTCCCTGACATTGACAATCACTACAGCGAAAGCATCTCGGTCCTGGAGCCCAGGATAACTGCTTGTTGGATGTACTCGTCGTAATGATTTCTGGGAAAAGATGACCAAAATGGTTTCCTGTTGCCTTCTCTGGTGGATTTTTATGTCGGAATTATCTTCCCTTAGCTGGTTGGTTCTGGTTTGGCGGCGCCAGAAACTCGCCTTTCATCTGCTGTAATCACACCGTAATGAATGTGATCTCATTGCCCGGGGTTCGCAACGTGGACGCTAACGAGTTGAGCTAGTCAGTAGTATTATACATGGTCAATATGGTGCAGGCAATTGGTAAAATAAACCAAAGTAGGGAACAAAATGCCGAACACTCCTCTAGTGGAACGAAAGGCCTGTTGACTACTGCCAACAGGCCGGCTTCTCCTCGAGAGTTTTAGGTGGTTTCCTCTCCACATGAGCAAATGCTGAGAAGTTCCAGATTGGCTCACATTAGTATATCCCTCCTGATCCCAACAGTTTAGATAAATTCATTTTCAGAAAAATCCACTTTTGATATATAAACCTTGTATATTAAAAGCAAGGTAAATAATAAAGCAACTCCCATATAAAAAATATAAAAAAAATAAAATCAGTAGTTTTGCCGGTGGAATGCAACAGGGCGTTTGCAGCATTTGATAAAATCACACCCCCAGCAAGATGTGACTCACTTCGACCCAACTGGAGGTTCGAACCCTTCGAGATCATAAACTATGTAAATGCCTAGACTCCCATATTCTCAGTTGCTATAATCTTGTATGAGTTGTGTTTTAGTTTGTAAAATGATTACATGTAAAAGCCCCTGTGGATCAGTAAATCCGTGGTTCAAACCCCATCCTGCTCTGCCACAACTTGTTTCCTATTTCCTAACGCGGTTATTTACGTAATTGGTTAGTCGTAAGAACATAAATATTTCATTTTCACACAATTAAATGACAGGTCACAAGCCCTATAAATGCCTAGACTTCCATATTCAATTCTAAAAATGTTATTAAACTCTGTTCGTACAGAGACCTCTTGTTTAATAGCATAACGCGCTACCACTTCATCTTGAGACAAAAAATAAATATATGAAATAAGATATTCATATTTTATAAGATTCTCGGTTACCCTTTGAACCCCATGTATAGCCATACGAAAATACAAAATATATAATTTATTCCAAGCAAATAAATGTATTCCAAGCCGAAGCGCAAAATAACGAGAGCTATAAGGGTCCTTATCCCTTGGATAAAGGAGAGAAAAAACAGGCAATAAATATCCTTAAGGACACGGGATACAAGAGCTATATCGTGAGTAGTACCTTATTATGCACTACACCATTGTATACATAATGGTTTTCTGGGGCTTTGAATCGAAAATGTCTCAAAAAGTCGCATGTGTTTTTACGCTAATACCAAAAAGTGAATTTGAATGATAAATTATTCAATTTTTATTTTTATGTAGTTCAGTAGTGTAGTGGAGAAACTCGGGGACAAAGCACCCATCCATCGCGCATCATCCTATCCCCGTGTTACAAAAACGATCAAGATAAGCTACGATTGAAATAAGTATTTTTAAAGATGAACTTTATGATTTTTACATGAAATTTTAATTTATATAACTCTGCTACGATCGTAGATCTTGAGGAGTTGAGGCGAGACGTGGAAGAAAAGTAGAAAATGACCAGTGCGTAGCCTTTATGTAGTCTCGCATGCGTCCTGGTCTTCAGGGCTGCCAACCTTGCAGGTCTCTTGTTTTTGGTCAGTACCTACTCCGAGGCATCATAAGATGGAAGAGTTGAAGAAATGTGTAAACTAACACAGCCGGAATGGTGCATGTTACATAGTGTGTAAAGTAATCACTTCACTGATCAATGACATTTCATAAGCTTTATAAATACCTAGACTTTTATATCCCTTCTCAAAAATATTTTCCCTCTCTGTTGCAGTAAATGTAAGAACATATTCAACAATGTTTTGAGAATGTACAAATGCTTGCAGACTGGCTGGATTTTCTCCCTAGAGCGAAAACATTTTTGAGAAAGGAATATGGAAGTCTAGGCGTTTACAGGGTTCAACCTGCCATTGGCTGGTTTAAGTGGCCACTTTACACACTGTGTAACATTCACCATTATGCCTATGTTTGAACATCCACATTTCCTTAACTCTTCCATCTGTTGACTTTTGTGAAGTAAAAGAGCTGGAACCTTTATCATGTGGGTGAGATTCATCCAGCTGAACCAAATCACCTACTAGGCAACGCCTGAAAACAATTTTCCAATTTTGTATACTTCTTCTTTTACCGGGCGGTTAATTCAACAATGTTTTGAGTATGTCCAAATGCTTGCAGACTGGCTGGATTTTTAAACATAGGCAGAATGGTGAATGTTACACAGTGTGTAAAGTGACCACTTAAACCAGTAAATTACAGGTAATACACCCTGTAAATGCCTAGACTCCCATATTTTCCTTGCTCAAAACTGTTTTTCCTCTCTGTCACAACAAATTTAAAGTAAGAACATATTCTTTTTTTAAGTATTTATTTATTTAGTCTATATCTGTCTGTGTCCCCGTGGATAAAAAATACAGCTGTATGTTAAATAGAACCAGAATTCCGTACGAGTGGTTTTACTCTGTAACTCCTCTCAAACAACAATCCTTTAAAAGGAAATCGAGCAGAGATAAGTAGTTGGGGCGTTACCATATTTTACGTAGAACCCGAGTTAGATTTCTGGCTAACATAACAATATCTTGTTTTTCTTTTTTTCCTTACTATATTACTACTCAAGTGGACTTTTCGTGAAGACTTCCTGAAGTTTTAATAGTAACGCTGTCAAGACTATTTATAGAGCCTTTTTTTAAAAAACTGACAGAGACAAAATCTGGTGACATTAGACCAAACCCGGAACTGTGAACATAAAAATTTGTGAATTTTATATTTTTTACTTTGTGGTTCTTATCACCTCTTCTCAAACGTATTAAATTAAGGTGACGTTATGTGGACGATGTTTTTTGTGTATTTACAGGGTTGGACCGAAAATTCTTAATTTCCTAAATTTATTACATAATGAAATCAAATTTATTTAAGAAATAGAAAATATAATAAATTAAACTCTCTTGTTTTGTCTTTAACAATGGGAAAAATTGATTTCGATATCTACCGTGAACCAACATATACAGACACAATTATTCATAATTCCTCAAATCATCCGATTGCCCATAAACATTTCGCATTCCAATTAATGATACATAGGTTAATTAACGTTTCACCGATAAATGTTTGAATGATAATGATACTTATTAAAAACAATAAAACAGATTGCTTATAATAATGAATATAATGAGACTTGAGTTGATAAAATATTAAAACAAAATCCAAAACGCAAACTTTAGTTTTCTACTCCTATAATAAATAAAGCAAACCCACCTAAACAATGGAGGCGGATTCTTTTTATAAACGACAATTTTTCTAAACAATCTCATTTCTTACCATCAAAAATCAAACCTGTATTCTACTCAACTAATAATATAAAAACATTGTTAAAAAATCTCAAAGACCAAGTCCATAAATATAATAAATCAGGCACAGACCAATTAAATTGTAATGACTGCAATTCAATCTACATTGGAAAAACTAAAAGAAACTTTAATATTTGAGTAAAAAAACGCTTAAAGTGCCGAAAAAATAATATTTTTTTTAGAATTCGCTAAGCATTTGATAGATAGTAATCATAATTTCAATGAAGACACCATATTAAAATTACATATAAAAAATAAAATATTAAAATTAGACAACTTGGAAATCTTAAAAATTAAAAAATAATTCATGATAAGAACGAAGTAAGAAATAACCAATAAATAAACAATTAATAAACTATTTATAAACAATATTTATTTTAATCCACTCCTGTCTAGTTTCAAACGTATGCAGCTAACATTACCATCCTTTCCAGAAAAAAAGACTTGATGTTTAGACATAGAGTTTAGTCGTGCGGCAGAAATTAACATGCTGCGGAGAGAGGAAAAAGGTTTGATTAAAAAAGACGTTATTTTATGAAACTAGGTAATTCTATTTTTTAATTTTTAAAGTGTCTACATAAATTCAATATTTATTTTTATTTCTTAGTAAAATTAGTATTTGCGTTCTTATAATTTACCCAAATATTTCATTTTTAGAGCCGTTTTCAACAAGTTGTAAATAACTCACTATTAGAAAACGGAAATAAAACTGGAGTAGAGTGGTATTCGAACCACGAACCTTTGAGTCGTGAGTCCGAGACACTAGCCATGAGACCACAACCCGACTTAAATTATTCGTAATTTATTTTTAATTTAACGTAGTTATGCAGAAAGCAGCCCGCCATAGAAAAGTGAAACTGAGATATGATGATGATCAATAGCATATTTATGGAAAATGTGAATAATCAAATTTACACAACAGTTGGAATGTTTTTGACATTGACAAATGATAAACAATGAAGACATTAGTTTTCCTGTATTTCAAATAAGAATTTAATTTTATATTTGACCGGTTTAAAGTACCGTAAGATTTATCTAGCGCTGTGGGTGTTTCCTGCAAATTGAAGAATACCGTTTTTGTGATTGACACTATTTTCAGGTTTTTATTACAGTTTTTTGTGTGAAAGTGGTCTAGCTGTTTTTAGCAGAACATAGAATCGACCTTACTGCAGCCGATAACATCAATATCTATTTTTTCCAAATTGTGAACTGGCTGCTTTCTACATATCTACGTTAAATTATACAAAAAAAAACCACAAAATTAGTGCTTCAAATGTAAATGATAACATATGGTAAACATGGGGTATACAAAAATATTTAAAAATAAAAACACTTTTTACGAGAAGACATAAAATTCTAAGCATAATTTATATTAATTCCTGCTTTAAGTGATCTCTTTACACATTGTTTAAAATGTACAATTCTGCCTATATTCAAATATTTTCATTAATCGAATTTTTCTACAAATTGGCCTCCTAGACTTTTTATAATATTTCTATTTCAATCTTGATAAACCCCGAAGGGCGTACAATACATTAATTATCCATAAATAAATATATAAAACGTACTCAAATTTAAATTTTACCCATATATTTTCAAATATATTTACATTTTTCCAACTCTTTCACATGTAAAACTCCTAGATCTCTCATATATTTTTCCTAAAAATGTATTCCATCTCTTTAAAATATATATCAATTTCTGAGAGTATAAAATACAGATTTTATCTACAAACGTTTGGACATACCCAAAAATACAAACAGTTTATTTTTAATAAGAAAAGTTTAAAAGTTCTTAGCACAATTTTCTTTGACCTTTTAAAGATCTCTAAATTAAGATTAGACACAGCAAAATGCCCCGAAATATCTGCGTAAGGGCCATAGGATTTCCCTTGTAAAACTTTACTCAATTTTAATTTTGGGGGAGCATATTCTTTTAGTAATTTGCTTTCCTTTTAGACCCTTATTCTTAAGAAACATAAATCTTTTGATACAACAAACAAGTTGCAATAATGAAAAGCGCACAGAAATTTATTGAACTTAAGAATTGATTAAAAACTTAATTGATTTTCATTTCGTTTTAGTTGCATTTATGAGCACCTCCTATTTTTCTCATAAAAACTTAAAATTATATCATGTATCGCTAGCCAAAAGCAACACTAAGATATCTCTAAAGACACATTCTGAGATGAAGTGACTTTGAGGTTTGCAAAAGATCTGACTGAATTAAATTATTTGAAGTAGATTATGACTACTATGTTTTTAAATAGATAAAATATTTCATTTTTTATACTTATTAATTTATTTCATCAAAAGTTTCTGGTTTATCTTATTTTTTTTCTTCTTCTTTAGCCTTGTTCTCTTCGCTGCTGGATAAAGACTTCTTGCAAACGTCTCCACTCTTCCCTATCATCCGCTTTTATCATCCATGTTTTAACGGTTATCGAGGCAGTATCATCGACCCATGGCCTTCGAATACTTCGTTTATTTGCTCACGGTCTGCACTTTATTATTGTGGGTTATAGGTGTCCACCTGCCATCATTTAAACTTTTATCCAGATGAACATCAATTTTAAAGACAGCACGTGGACCGAGACATTGTCCTGGAGATAGACGGGCATGCTTTCTTCAAAGGGTCATGGAATACCCGCACCATCGCGAACGGCCGCATTGTCCTCATGTAAACGCGCATGGATAGGACAGTAGGATGAAAGCCACTTGCTTCGCGCATGCGTGACTCTCCCGTGCATTTTTCCTCCCGAAAACGCCTTTTTATTTTTAATTATTTAGTTTGTTTTCCAACGATTCCAAAACATATTGTTTTTTAAAATTATTTAAGAAAAATGATTTTTTCTTTTGCGCATGTCATTATTTTAATAGCGTTCTCTCCGGTCACGCTGACATTTTTCATCTCTCCTATACGAATTATAGAATGTTTTTTTATAGACAGTACGCATGTTTACCTGTACGATGTTTTACATTGTTTTATACATGTATTTATATTCAACAGTTTGTTTAAAACAAAATATATATAAACGCTACAAACTCTCGTGATTTTATAACTGTGCCTCTGTTAAAACTGTTCAAAAATGTGTTTATATATGAAGATCAAGTGCCTAAATTTAACTATTTACTAAAGCACAATTTCTGTATGATATAGTGCTACCTATCTACGTTCATTTAAAAATATAAATGATACTTTTTTTCCTGTAAAATTACTTAAATATCAAAAGAAATACAGAAGTTTATCTGACATCTTAATCAAAGTAAAATAATAATAATCAGAAATTTTAAGCGTGAAACATGCGTCTAATAATAACAAACGAAATTGACAAGAAGCTGATACCTTTGGTACTTACACTATGCACAAAGATGCTCAACTACTATTATCTCCTAGGGAACAACCAAATGTTAACCAAATGTTTTTACAGTTATGTTCTAGGAAAAGGACAAAAGACCTTGTAAAGTGTATACCTTAAATCGTCTATCATCTTGTTAACCTTAATAATAAGTTAAGGAATGCTATCTTTATAATAAAATAAATAGAACAAATTTGTTTTTAACCACTAATTTTTAACTTAATTTTATTATTTTATTATTTTATTATATTATTTTATTATAATGAATAACCACAAAGTTAGTGCTTCAAATATAAACTTTATAGTGCTATCTTTGTTTAGTTTTTTATCGTTTACTTTTTGTGCTGTTACATGTTCACTAATTTTCCATACTTACTAGTTCTTTGCTCGATGTATTATTATTGTGTTTTTAAAAAAATATTTTTATTGTTAACTTTTTAAAATAATTCTTATGTTGCTAAATTGCACTCGTCGATACGCTTTGTAGCTGCAAGACTTGTTGTGATGTTAGATATCATATTGTATAAATCATATTACTCGTATGTTAATGTTATCAACTATCAAATGTCTAAATTTAGTAAATGAGGTCTAGAATTTCAACCGTCCATGCGCTCAATAGCTGCAATACTTGTTGTTATCTAACTTCTACTTGAATAAATTTGTTTTTTATTTCGTTTTTTAAAATATCATTTAAACTCTTAACTTCATTTTAAAATATAAAAAAATAGAAAAACGTAAATAAGGGCTAGATTTCTTACTATCCATGCGCTCTGTAGCTGAAAGACATGCTGGTTTATTGATTTATTGTACAGCGCCATTGAGGTGATTTTAACAAAAATGGAGCTATAAAAATTATCCAAACATATACATATGTCAGTAATTATGTTTTGTACCTTCTACAATAGTTTTATATAACGGATGTTATTTCTGAATTTTTAAATTTATTTTATTTTATATTTGTAAATCTTTTATTATTATTTTCAACCAAGCTTAAATTTGGTCTTCTTTAACCCTGTAATTAGATAGACTATATGTACATACAGTTACCGCATCCAGGAGCAAGTATTCCATTTTTATTGTAAATACCTTGATTTTAAGTTTAACATATATTTTTTACTACTCCTAATTGGTTTCTTTTAAAAAAAAGTTACATGATAAAAATTCTTAATCGAAAATGTTTTCATTTGTACTCGGCGTTTTTTTCAATTTTTCAGTCTCATCTTACCTGAAACATTCCTTTCAGAATCTTCCTAACAGAGTTGGTAATATATTTTCACAGTCCATTAAAAGTGAAATGAACCCTCCGAATGATAAAAGCTCACTGGAGGTTTTATGTAAACGTGTAAGTTCTATGTAAGTTTAAGGGTTATCTAACCACAAACATTTTCCTTATTCTAAAATTATTGTATTCATGATAAGCATTAAAAAAATAATTTCACAGAAAAGTAATTTTAACAAATAATTTTTAATATGTTGTTATTTTCTATATATGTCTAGTTAGATAATACAGTTTTGGGAGTAAAAAAAAACCAGAATCCAAAATGAATATTTTTAACTCATTTTATCCACACCCAGTGGTGCATAAGGCACTGTATCCATAAAACAAATACAGCATAATTTGATTATACTCTTTATGAAGGTAAAGTGATCAGATCTACGTTTTTCTTCCAGTCAAGGAACAATTTTATTTTGTTTTTTATTTTTATTTATTTTGAATGTAAAGAGATGTACAAGTTAATTTTATATAAATTAAAACTATGGCAAATGTGTATATAGTAGGGCCTGCCATCCAATAATATGTAATCACTAAATTATACTTCAAAAAGCGACGGTGGTTTTAACTTTATAATAAATAAATATACTTTGTATTAAAATAAAAAAAATTTGGACGCAACAAGGAGATAGTGGAAAGAAAAAGAAATAAATTAATAAGGAGTGGTGAAGGATGATTGAAGGAAAGTAGGGAGGGAAAATTGCAGTTGATTTAATAATTATGAGCAAAAAAAGAGACAAAACCTCGATTCTCTGTTATTCTGAATCAAGCCTTTTAGTTCTCTTCTCTACCTTCTGTATGGAGTGTTAAACACACGCTTCACATATAAGAGGGATGGTAGAATGTTTCTGATGGTTAGTTTTATTATTACGAATATAGAAAATATCAGACATTCTAGTTGGCCTGAAGGAAACCTGGTAAGCAAGTGGATTAATTAGATTTGGGTAATCAAATTTACTATTTATAATTTTGTAAAGCTTGATCTGATCGAAAATAGCTCTTCTGTGTGTTGATGAATCGAGGTTATGGTTATGGAATTTGTCGTTTTAACAACATTTTAATCCAATGCTTCTCGTCTTTTTTGCAAGGAATTGAACTCAGAACCCAAGTATGATAAAGAAATATATATCAATATTATATTCCCCACGCGCTAGCGTCGTTTAGTATTGATTGCCGTACATTTGATTAATATTTTTGTCCTTTTACAATACTAGTAGATAGGTACTAGGAAATAACAAGCGATTTCTTATTGGGGATATTGATCGCAATATCAATCACGTAATGGAACGCTTTTCAGCACTTATTTTATGTCCTAAAAAACTCTTTCTAACATTATTTTTAAAAGCGGATAAATGAAATAAAAGGCCTCAGAAAACTCAACATGCATAAAAAAATAAAACTAAGGTTGTATTTATTTTTAGTAAAATATAATTTATGTTTTCCTTCTCTGTTGTTGTAAATTTTAATATAATTTACGCAACCTCACATCCATAATAATTTGATTAATCATACAATTTGCAAATGTAAATGTTTTATAAATAAAACATAAAAGATTTTTTTTTGTATCTAACTACTTATTTTTAATTTTTTCTACCTACCGGTTTTAAAGCTCCATTATCAAGGTAAATTCAACTAATGAATTCTATCGTAGTTTATTTTAGAAGTGATTAGTTACTATTACAACGATACATTTGGAGCTTATAAGTCAAGTTTTTTTGTCATGTTGTTTTTTTTTAAGATATGAAGTATGAAGTGAGATGGAGACGATCTTTAAAACTAGACAGGAATGGGCTGAAGGAAACATTTTTTAGTTTTTATGTTTTACTGATTTTTAATCTTTATTTTAATTTCTAAAATCTTCAAGATGTCTGATTGAAATATTATATTTTAGTTTTTATATTCACCTACAATATACACGATTTAATGCCGAAAACCTCCAAACAAAATGACATTAACTCGAATTTTATAAATAGATTACCCCGGGTAAGTAGAACAAGTTCAGAATCTCATACTGTGTCAACGGTCAGCCCCAAGGATTCTGGGAGGTGGCAAAAGTTTTAAAAGATTAAAAATACAAACATCTACATTGTAACGTAAAATCGACAATATTATAAATTTATTCAAAATATTTGTAAAAAAAGGCTTAATTTCTCACCCCAGGGATAGTTAATAAGAAATTATAGATTGCTTGTAACATGTAATAGTTTTGATTCAGTTTGAAGTAACGTCGTAGACTCCAAATAAGATATTGGAATCAAATCGTATTACAACTTAAATTCTCTTTGTGAGCTTTTTATTTCCATGATAAGCAGTTTACAATGGAGTCCTGGTCCCGATTTTGAAGTATGGAAGCGAAGTTTGAACTTGAAAAAACAAGAATGAAAGTTGGCTAAATGCTGTTGAAATGCGATCTCTCAGATACTCGTCAAATTGTCAAATTGATTGGCCTAACTTATGTTTACAATTGGAGACATAATACTCCATTCATGTATAAAAAAATAAATGTTTTACCACTTCAATGTCATATCTAAAAAACACAAATTGAAAATTGAAAGTACCTACCTATTAAAATCAAAATCTTAAAAGAGTAAATAAAATCAGAAAAAAACAAAATAAAATAGTAAAAATGTATTTAATAAGGTGTACAAATACTGAGTTTCTAAAATTAATGTTCTCCATCCCTGTTGTAATTTTTTAATCTTAATGACTCACGAGGGGGTGAATTTCAGTCTTTTGTCTACGAACATTTGGACAAACTCAAATATTGTAATGAAGCCAACTGGTCCAAGAAGAAGTTTAAAAATTGTTTTCAGGCGTTGCCTAGTATGTGAAATAATTCAGTCAGATGAATCTCTTTACAACAATAAAGGTTTTAGATCTTTAACTTCACACCAAAACTTCAACTTCAACTCAAATCAACAAATGGAACAATTGAAGAAATATGGATGTTCAAACATAGGCAAAATGGTGAATGTTACACATTGATGTAAAGTGGCCACTTAAACCAGCCATTGACAGGTCACAAGCCCTGTAGATGCCTAGACCTTCTCTTAAATGTTCTTTATCTCTTTTGTAATATGGTAAAACAAAATTACATTCACTTAATAAATATATTATGACTATAAATAAATACCAAATTTGTGTTATTATGCACTCGTATGCTGTTTAAATAAACTATTTATCTATGGCAGTTTTAGCACAGTGTACTACAAACCACAGTTATTTTTGACCTATGGCGCCCGAGGGGGTGCGAAATGTCACGGTTTGGTTCAAAACGTCTACAGAACGGTTTTCGAAATACTAGACAAACTAATTTCAAATACATTTGCATTACCTGAACGGTGAAAGTGGAGCAAGGTTAAAAATTTTGTTAGAAATAGGAAGAAGTTGGGCGGAGAAAAAAAAATTTGAAAGTAAGAAAATTTTGTAACCTTACTGGCCAACCATGGAGCGGGTTTGCTTAAATGACACTTTTTCTAATAATCATTGTATTGGTATTTGTTGGTTGAATTATCATCATCATCATTGATGATAATTTAACTCTCTCCAATGCCTTTTTTTTTTTCAATTTCCTCTCAATTTCCTTAATCAGGACTTTTACCAGGGAGACAAAAGCAGTCGTCTAGGATTCTGATTTTATTTCACCCACTAAACTGTATTTTTATCTACCTGGAAATTAATACATGTGTTGGTTTAACACGCGGATACAATTTCGCAAAGCAAGTTCCGTAGAACAGACATTAATTTTCCAATTATTCTCACTGGTATTCCAATGCCAAAATAAATCTCTTTTCATGGTCGGAAAAAAATTCAATTTAGTGAGTCGATTTAAATGTGTCCATATGAATCCAATAGTAATTTTTTACTGGTTGTTTGTGGCACATTAATCATTCCATAACGATGTTTCGCCGGAAGCAGAGAACATTCCCTATAAACCTTCAAAGAGGTCCTTGTCCCGCCGAGGGCCTGAAACTGTGTCGTTAAATCCGAAAACTTTCAACTTTTACGACGTGCGAGTCCTTGAGTAATTTCCTTCCCCCTGAAATTAAGTAAAAAGAGCGGAGTCATCTGAAAATTCCTAAAGTCCTGAAATCCTGAAAGGTCTGCTTCACAATAGAGATCGATGCCATCTTTTCAGGAAATTCCGAGCTGAAGTAGCCTCTTGTTTTTCAGCGATGATTTTACGCAGATCTTGTTTTCTTCCATTTTTTCTTCCAGAGCCTTTTCGCTACTGATTTAGGTGATAAAATGTCGTATTGAAGGACTAAATTGAATATTACGCGAGATTACAAGAACGTTTCAATAAACGTTTTTTATCCTTTTTAAATAATAAAAGGTACGTATTACAATAATCATTAAACTTTTGAAAACAACAGGTTTTTATAAAAGACAAAATATTCTCCTATTTTTATTTAAAATTGCAAAAAATCCGTTTGGATTATAATCATATATTAGGCTAAGCCATCGCCTGGCTAGTATTTAAAGTCTTTGTGTGTTTATTAATTTTGATTTTAATTCATCTTAAATATAATTTTTCAATTATAAAGTTAAGTTATTGTAATTTTTAAGTCTATTGTACAGTTAAAATAAATTAATCAACAAATTAGTTTATTTTTCAAAAATATTTTGAGTTTGTTAAAATCTTTGTGGAAAAAGAATGGATTCAACCATCTAAGGAGCTATTTATATGTTTGATTGATCCATTGTACCACTTTTAATGCATTATGGTTGTACCTAGTTAGGCAGTCTAGACATGATCCAGAGAAATCTGTTACCTTAATGAACATGTAGTACTTAAAGTAATTGTTATTTTGTTGATAAACTGTGATTATTATTATTTTTGGGACGGTTATGATCCGAATGATAATTATATTAGAGAAAGTTCGAATGAAATAAATCTTTTACGTTATTCCTATGAATATATTATGTTGATGCGTATAATATTTGTTTGTTTTAAATTAACGCACGCGTATTATCATATCTACTTTGTTTATTGTTGACAATACGTCGTATGCACTGCATTTTGTGGTTACCTACCGTATTATTATTATTATTATGGATACTTTATATGGCGCCATTTTTGTAACAAAATACCTCAAGGGCGCTTTACACAGTGATTTTTTTAAATTTGTAATTTAATTAAAATAATTTATTTTGTTGTCACATGCTACGGATTTATTCGAATGATTTAGAGAACAAGTGGGTTTTAAGTTTTTTCCGAAACATCACTTCACTTTCGCAGCCTCGCACCTCTGCTGGGAGAGCATTCCATGCCATAGAGCCTGCGACCGCAAATGCGCGCTTACTAAATTTAGTGCGCTGTTTGCGTAGAGGTATAATAACTTTTCCTCTCGCCGTAGACGTAGCTGATCTCAGCGTTAGACGCCTGTCAGCTAGTTCATCTGAAATGCATTGCTCCCTTAGATATTCCGGAGCAGAGCTGTGCAGTGGCTTATACATAAGCCAACAGAGTTTGTATTCGACCCTCTGTAGAAAACGTAGCCAGTGTAGTTCCCGAAGTAGTGGAGTGATACGACTGAACTTAGAGATTCCGAAAATAAGTCTCGCTGCGGTATTCAATACAGATTGTAGGCGAGTCATTTTGTTCATTGGTAGACCTGCATAGATACCATTACAATAATCGACTCTAGACACTACAAACGCATTTATCAATTGACGGGTGGCATCAACCAGCAAATTTTTGCGTATGCATTTAATTTGTCTCAGCTAGTGGAAGCATGAACGTATCGTTCTACTAATTTGAGCGTCAAGAGAAAGGTCAGAATTGAGTAAAACTCCCAGTAGTTTAACGGTGGGTAAAGTGGTACTCCCTACATTAGGTAGAGCCGTATCCTGGATCAAATTCTGTCGTCTGGCTGAAGCGACCCATAGTTGTTCAGTTTTTAATGGGTTTAATGTTAGTCTGTTTGCAGCCATCCAGTTTCCTATTTTCTCGATGCATCCATCAATTAAATTGACTAGCACACTTTTTTTGCCTAGTTTGCAATAAAAATAAATCTGAGTATCATCTGCGTAGCAGTGAGACCACAATCCACATTATTTGATAATATTCCCCATATCTTTAGTGTAAAGGAGATAGAGGAGTGGTCCGAGTACTGACCCTTGAGGCACTCCTGTAGACACCCGAAAGTTGATTGAACTTTTACCCTGGAACACAACTGCATATTCTCTCTCATTAAGATATGAACTGAACCACATATGTGCCTGATCACGGATACCATAAGTTTTTCTCCAGACGTTCAAGCAAAATATTATGGTCTACAGTATCGAATACAGCACTCATGTCCAGAAGAGACATTATTCATTTAATATGTACAAATTAAATTTCAAATCAAAATGGTTTATTCAAAATAAGGTTTAAAACTAACTTTATTTTTTTAAAATACAATCAAAACATTATAAATTAATTAAGAAAAATACTTTTAAGAAGGTTTCAAAAGTAAGTTCAAACTATTTTTTATTTCATTTAAATTTTATTTTCTTTATAGTCAAACCTCTAACCAAGTTTTTTTCTATACCCTTTTCAATAAAAATTCATATTTTATATTATTGATATTTAAACCATTAACTTTGTGGTAAAACATTTTATTAAATTTATTAAATATTTGTACAAAACCACTTACCAACTTTTCTATGTCTATCGGTTTGGAAACGTACCCGTCTCTTTGTCAGGACACCAACTAAACCAATATGCAAACCAATATTTAACAAACCAACGTTTAATTGATGTCCTGACAAAGAGACGGGTACGTCTTGAAACCGGTAGACAAAAAAAAAGTCGGTAAGTGGTTTTATACAAATATTTAATAACATCTATACACAGTCATTTCAAATTACATTTTTTTAACTTACGCACCCATACACTCGCACCCTCCCTCATTCATTCACATATACACACACATATTCACCCGTCGGGCATATACAATTTTGTAAACTCGTTTCTTATGTATTATGTATAATTAGATAGACAGTGGATTTTTTTAATTGGTTCATGTATTGTTTATTTATTTTAACCCATTTATCATGTAATAGCTGTAAAAATCTAGAATAAATAAAATAAATTAATAAATATTAAAAAGAAGTAAATATAGAAGTTCAGGCATCTACAAGGCTTACGATCCTTCATTAGCTGTTTTAAGTGGCCACTTTAAATCCCGTCTAATATTCACCATTCTGTCTACATTCGAACATCTATATTTCTTCCATTCTTCCATCTGTTGAGTTTTGTTAAAGAAGAATCGAAGAAATATAAATTTACAAACATAGATAGAACGGTGAATGTTACACAATGTGTAAAATGGCCTCTAAAATTACTCACTGGCAGCTAATAAGCCCTTTGAATGTCTAGACTTCTCTATTCCTTTCTATGAAATGTACTTAATCTCTGTTGTAATATATTAACAAAGCTAATGATTTTAATTTTGAAAATACAAAACATTTTGATTGGGTAAATAATTTGCCATTTATTTCTGTCAAAACTAATATGGCTCATCTCTCATATTTAAATTAGTTAATGAAAATGCGTTTGCAATCAAATGGCTATCACGTGTTTTAAATCTTTATCATTAATCACTTATTGACGTTAATTTATGAAATATCAATTTTATTTACAGCTTTAATTCTATTAAACTTTATAATTGATTCGTTTTGATGATTTGGTATAAATATATTTTCATCAACGTCAAAGAAATTCATTGCGTATTTATTTTTAACCTCTCAAATGAACTCATTTCTGAAACGAGCTTACTAAACGATTTTTTTTTCTTTTATACAATAAAATAAAAGCTTCATAACATTAATGAATATACGAAAAATAAAAACGGTTAGTTGATTACAGATGTGACCTTTTTGTATGACAATTGCCTTATTCTGACATCCAAATCCGGTTCATCCACATTCTAACATCTCCACGCATAATGCAGATGACGCAATTACACAGAAATATGAGTTATAATAAATTGGAGGGATGATTCCGCCCAGTGGACGTGAGACAGTGATCAAGTTTTTTCATTTGGCTAAAATTCGTCGGGGGCGGGGGCGGGGGTGTGGGAGATAGATGGGGGGAGTATACTACTTGGCTTTGTGAATACTTTTTGTTGGGGATTTTTTCCTCCCATTTATGTGGCTAGAGACACCCGGCGAGGGAAATAAGGGGTTAAATTCACACATTACGAACCGGATACTTAAGTGACAAACTAAGTACGAATTTCACCGTTCTCTGCTCCCTCGCTTTTTCGTGTATTTTTTAAAGCAAGTAAATACAACTTGTAAGATTTTTCTCTGGGCTTAAATTATTTCAACATTATATTACTGCAATTAATAATAAACTTAATTTGAGCCCGTATTTTTAAAACAAATTTTTTAACTTTGTATTTTTCATAATGTTTAATTTAGATCTATGATTAACATCAAAATACAACTTAAACATCTTCATTTTTTGTATTTGTCTAAATGTTTGTAGACAAAGACAGGATTCAACCCCCTACAGAGATGTGAATGTTAATAGGCGATTATGTAAAAAAATTGGGTACGTTTTAAGCTTTAAAATTATGCAAAATGCTAAGGAAAACAATAAATCTGTATATTTAAAAAAATATGGAAACCTTATTTTATGAATTGCTCTCATAGATATGTTGACACTTACATCTCTCTAATTCTCTTGAATCCTGTTTTTGTCTACGAAAATTTAGATAAACACAAAAAATGAAGATGTAAAAATTAAATTTGACTGTGTTTATCATAGAACTAAATAAAATATTATAAAAAATACAAAGTTAAAAATATTGTTTTAAAAGTACAACGGAGGTGACAAAATTTTTAGAAAAGGGTAAAATATTTAAATTTATATTTAACTGGTAATATTTAACTAGTAAAATATATTTACTTGGCTTATGACCTGTCATTGGCTGGTTTAAGTGGCCACTTTACACACTGTAACATTATCTTTTGTTTACATGTTACAACAGAGATGAAGAACATTAAAGAGAAGGTAATATAGAAGTCGAGGCATCTACGGGGCTTATGACCTGTCAATGGCTGGATTAAGTGGCCACTTTACACACTGTGTAACATTCACCATTCTGCCCATATTCAAACATCTAAATTTCCTCAGTTCTTTCATCTGTTGATGTTTGTAAAGTTAAAGAGCTGAAACCTTTATTTATGCGGGTGAGATTCATCTAATTGAATTACTTCACCTATCTTCTTGTATACAAAAATTTGGACAAACTCAAAATATTGTTGATTCTCTATTGTGTCTATATTTGAACATCTATATTCTTTCAATTATTTCATCTGTTATGGTGAGCCAGTTGTCGGGGTCACCAGTTGTAGTGGTTACCTATTGTGGTGAAGATCACTCATTGGCAATCGGCTAATTGTCGACTCTATTGTTGGCTAAGTAGGTTGGTCTATTAGCGTGTATACGCTACGCGCAGATGTTTATAGTTTGCACTACCGGCTCAAATGTAGTGTAGGAAACCGATTAAAGTTCTACATTTAACGTCTCACACGTATCCCCACTTTGCTCTTCAAAATGTTGCTTCTTACACTTACATGAGTCTTGAACACCATTTTGTAAAGCAAAAATGAACGAAATTCATTATTGAATATACCTAAAACTAATAAAAATGAGCACTGAAGTTAGAGTTGACCTAATTTTTACTACGTGGTTGACAGTGTAGGATTTTAGGTAGTAAGGGTTGGAGCTCCTACCCCAGTTAGATATTGAAAGAGAAGACACAAGGTTGCTGTTTGATGCTTATTTATTACATGGCGAATAAAAAATTAATTATGTCGGACGAGTGACTGCAATTAGGAGTTGAATTAACTGCACTTGAACAAAATGCCGGAACTGAGTGACGTCATTGAGCTAGACTGACTGACTGAACTGAACTTGTTGGGCAGACTGACTGGCGTTGCCACGTCCTGAGGTCTCTTTATAGGCGACGTTCCTTTGTAGTTCATTTATTAGTGGCAAGGACGATGTGAATGTACAACAGATCTATGTTTCCAATTTACGTGCAATACTGTTAGATTTGCATTATGATGTATTGGATTCTATGGAAAATGATGACATTGCTTTCTTCGGTTATCACACTATTTCAAATGAAACTTTTTAGCACGTGGGTGTCATCGATTATGGACTATGAACCCTACAACAGTAATTTCGAAAGACGAAGATTTTGGATCTTGGTAGTAGGTGACGAGCTGCAGAGGTAGAGAAGAGAGAGCAATCAGTGCGTCGGTGCTTTTATATGTTTACCTTTGTCACCGATCCTTTTGGTTGTCAACCTGTCGTATTTTTTTTATCTATTTATTATATTTTATTAAATTCTGTCACTTGTGTATTCCAAGTACAAAAAATAAAAATAATGGATTTTAGAGTGCACTGCTTTTTTTTTGTTTTATTTTTCAATCAAATAATCAGGTCCTGAAAGTGTTGCAGGAATAACTGGAGAAATAATGGCGGACAATGAAGACTAACAAAACCGAATATTATTATAATCTTTGTCCTTCAACTCAGAGCTAAATTGTTTTATTTTTCTTTCCTTAATTAAAGGAGGAAATGCCATTTTAACATTTCCGTTTCGTCTTGGCAAACAGGCTTATTTAATCATTAAAATATGGTGGCGTCGAATATTTGAAGGTTGTCGGTTTTTCTGGTTTTGTTTTGAAAATTTACGAGCGGTTTTGAGGACTTGCGAAAATAAAATCATCGTCCTCATTCCATTATCAGTCCCTTATAGTGCATAGAGCATTACATTGGTATTTTCTTAGAGTAACAACCTAATAAATTTGGCTAAAAAGAGAAAAACCATTATTTAATTATTGACCACAAAGTTGGCTAGAGATTACAGAAATACAACGGGCCGTAGATATTTGGGTTGAAAAGTGCAAGGGCTAACCAAAACCGCCCATTACGCGTTTGTTGTTAAACTTTAAACCGGACCAACAATTTGAAAGGCTTTTGTTCTTTGCGTTAGAGCTTGTGGCCTCCTCTAGAAAATTAATACTCTGAGGGTATCTTGTATCAGCGATTATTTCCAATACGCATGTAGGATTTGATTGTCGGTGGCCACCAATGAAAACTTTTGGCAGTTGTTGGAGGGATGAAACTCCTACCCCAGCTGGAGAAAGACAGAAAACACGAGGAATGGGTTCAATGGTGTATTTATTACATGGCAAATAAGGTACTATGCTTTGTTATGAAGATTCTGCAAAACGGCGCTGATGAGTTAACTAGCTGTGTTGAGCTGACTTGGCTGGGCTAAATGACGTCACCTCGCCCTGTGGTCTCTTTATAAGCCACCTTCCTTTGCACTTCATATCTCCAAGGCAGGAATCAAGTTAATGTACTCTAGGTCATTGCTCTTATGTGGACGGATGTCTTGTGTGCAATACTGTTGCTTATGAAGAATATGATTTACTGTATTCAATATAAAATGTTCCATTATTTCTTTGGTCGTTGCTCTATAGTTCAAGTAAAATCGTTTGGTACTTGTGTGTGTCATTAATCACTAAATTTTGACCCTCACAAACCCTCAGGCAATATAATATATAACGGGACACCCCAGTGAGGGGACATTATTCTGTATAAAAAAAAAAATACAAACCATTTAAAAGTATAAATAAATAAATATGCAAACGCACAAACCAAATACAACGAGCCAGCTAACCTTTATGTAAATTTTGTATTGATGCATTTTTATTTTACATTATTTTATATTATTAAGTAATGTTTTAAATTGGATTGGCAATAGATTCGATAGTGTACTGTCAGTTCCAGAATCCAGAACTAAGTTTGCACCGAGGCACTCTTTACATGTTGATCCAAGATCTTTCAAACTCCTACCTAAGGAATTACAAAACATTAAATCTCTGATACAGTTTAGAGTAGGTTTGAGGTCTTGGATTAACGTAGAGGGAACAGATAGACACCGCTTTTTTTTTGAGTATTAAAATTAAAGATGAAATAAAAATAAATATATATAATAATTATACTTTGAAAAAAATACTGTTTTTGTAGTAGCAGCATATGCTCATCTTGTTTTTCTTTACATGGTTATGTCATACCATATTCATATACTATAAACTTATAAATTATTAAAAAAGGAATAGCCTACGCTCAGGCATTGAAGTCTTTGTGGGCATTTTTATCCAAATTTCCGTATAGCTTAATTTTGAGATACATTTTTTAAAGCGTATTTTTTAATGGAAATTCTATGTAAATAAATGTATGGAAAAATAAACAAATAAAATGAATAAAAAAATTTAGGTGTTAACATAAGTTTTTTCTGTTTTATCCAAGTTAAATAATGAGCACTAAAAGTAATTCAAAATTTAAAAACTATGCGTCATTGGAAATAAAATTTTCTGTTCTACAATATATTGAGTTTGTTTTAACGTTACAATTATCATTATATTTGATAACAAGCCTTCAAAATGTAATATCAAGAAGACGAAAGATATCATTTTCGACAGATAATTATTAGACGGGTTCGTTTCTAAACCGGTAACCATAAAAATTCAGTAAGTGGTTATATATTAAAAGTAATTAACCTCTTTTCAAAATTATATGCATAAGGTTAATACTTTAAACATAAAAATACTTATAAATTTTAAAGATGCTCCTTACAACGGGCACAAATGCTTAAGGGTTAAAAACCCTTAAGGGTTAAAAACATATTAATCACTTCTGTAACTAAAATTTCATCTTAAACATATTAAATTTGTTTTATAAATATATTGTTAAGCTTTATATGAATGCGCAAAAAAAACAAAAAAGTAGATACGGTGTTTTTGGGAGTGAATTAATGTATACTGAGAGTCACAACCTTTGGTAAATTAAATTTCTTCAAACGAAGGAGGAATGTCGTATAATGCTGTTTGACAAATTCTTTTAAATCCCAAGAAACTTTTCTTTTTTTCTTTTCTTAATATCGTTTCGCGGGTTTATCCCCAAACGCTGGGGATGAATTCAATTATACCGGCCATTTTGTATTTCTGTTTTTTTCGTTTTGGCGTGAATTAAACAAACAAATTAAGCGAAGGCCAAAGAAAGAAGTCATTCCTCGGAAAAAGACAAATTCAATAAGAAAATATTCTTTGATCTCACATCTCGCTTTATTCAACACACAAAGTGTTGATAAATTCTACACTCAAAGGTCAAACATGATAAGAACAATCTAATGTTTGACCTGTGAGGGGGTTTTATGCATAAACACAACTGTCCATCACTGGATCCGCACGAAAATGCAAAAGCTACCAGATTACAGAAAGCTCCTTTGGGCAGCTTTTCTCGTTCAGTAACATGCAAAATTTTCCTTTTATGTGGGCACCGCCCATACGACTTAAATCCTCAGATGCGGTGTGCGGTATGTGGTGGCAAGCTGTTTACTATCACTGTTTAATAAATGCTATTACGTGTAAATAGTATTTTTTAATTTATTGCAACCGAGAGAAGAAACGTTTTTGAGAAGGTAATATGAAAATCTAGGCATTTACAGGGCTTATGACCTGTCGTTGGCTGGTTTAAGTGGCCTTTACAAACTGTATAACATTCACTATTCTGCTTATGTTTGAACAGCTACATTTTTTAAACTCTTCCGTCTGTTTACTTTAACCTTTAAAGCTTGTATTATCCATATTTGGAATTTTTACATATTAGTTTAATTTGTATTATGTAGTAATATGTCATTTTTAATACCAAATTCTTTTTACCTTATAAAAAATGACCTTTTTTATCCTCATAATAGCTTAGAATATTTTGTTTTATTTATATATACTTTTAGAGTGTTTGTATTTTTTTTTATACAGAATAATGTTCCCTTACTGGGGTGTCCCGTGCCGGGGGAAACATTTTGCAATAAGTGAAACATGCTTTGAATTAGTTTTTTAACAAAGTTCACTTAATAGTATGGTAAAAACGTAATTAATCTAATTAACCTAATTTTCATTAACATAATAAGCAATATAAAATAAAACAATTTAATATTACTTTTTAAATTGAAATACTTTTTTAAAAAATGTGTTTCACGTAAAAACCAATACAACGTCTAGTAGAACAGAACATTTTCTTTCAAATGACGCATAAATTCAACCTTATTTTTTATTTGTGGTTTTATTTTTTTAATAAAAAAAAAACGGATACAAATTATGTTGACACTAATAATAAATTGCAACGCGCAATAAGTTTTCAATAAAATATTTAAATAACGTTTCGATCCTATTTGGTTTACGCCACAGTAAATGTTTACGGCAAGGATGAATACTAGAGTGCAATTTTTAATAATAATGCTTCAAGAAATCTTCTTTGCTAAATATGCCAACATTGCCCTTAAATAACGTGGTCCTATTACTAAAACTGTTCAAACTTATGTAGCATTTATCGAATCGTTATGGTAACGTTTCTTTAAAGGAATGCCAGTTAGACTTATCTTCATACAAACGTATTCCCGTATTTTTTACCTGGATTATAGTACTATAACAGTGATTTTTATGCACACTACCATAAGCGTGTCTTTTTTATTTTGTTTTTTTGTTAAATTGTTTAATATGGGAACCAAAAGCAACCTAAAACCTAACAATGCGCCCAGTTTATACGCCATTTTTGGACGTACCTTATACAAATATGATTAAAAAATAATTAAAAACTAGAAGAAAAATGTTATATTAAGACTTTTAAAAAAACAACTAAATTGGCTTCGTTTTGAGGTGCAGAAAAAGGAACTACAATACATCGATTTTGTTGATATAAGTTTCGTAAAATCAGTCCGACGTGCATTTGTCTTTTTTGCAAAGTACCGGAAGGCATTAGCGAGAGAGTGACAAAACATGAATTTTCCAAAATCTATTCATCAACATTCCCCGATACCGCCGATCCCTTTAAGGCGCTGTCAGTTCTTTAAACGGGACTTTTAAAAAAACAAATAGAAAAAATAATAAAATCTCATTTTCGTCCATTATGCACCTGACAGCGGAACTATAATAATAACATAATTTTGCACACTTCTCCAAAGTGCCAAGCGTTCTCGAATTTTGATAATTATTGCCACTATTTTCGGCAATCAAAATCCAAACAATTTTATTTGAAACATAAAAAGAATATCTTCACCAATTTTAAGTAAGAGGAATGTCGATGTTAAATATTAAAACAATGGGATTGATTTACAGACGGAGTAATTTACACGAATTGCTTACGATGCCTTCCTTATCCATTTTACTTTTTTTTATAGATCTAATCGTTTTTTTTCTGAAAAAATTCTAGAAACTTTTTTTTTTTTTTATTAGGACACCTATCTGTATGAGGTGACTGTAAGCTTGCGTTCTATGTGGAATAGGTATAAAAAACAATCACATACTCAACAATGTTTTGAGTTTGTCTTAATGTTTTCAGACTGGCTGGATTTCCTCCCTAGAGAGTTATGTTTTTTCATGAAAAATAAATATTTGCGTTCTTATGATTTACCCAAATATTTTAATTTGGGGGGCCATTTTTAACGAGTTGTAAATAAATCACTATTGGGAAATGGGAACCAAGTTGTGGTAGAGCGGGGTGCAAACCTTGGACCTCTGATCCGTGAGTCCGCGACACTAGCCACGGAACTACAACCCGGTTCTATTTATATCTCAATTTGTTGCAACAGAGAGGGAAACATTTTTGAGAAGGGAATATGGAAGTCTAGGCATTTACAGGGCTTATGACCCATCATTAGCTAGTTTAATTAGCCACTAAACACGCTTTGTAAGATTTACCATTCTGCTTATGTTTATTTTTTAAAAATTAAATTATCCAAAAATTTTTTTTGTACACCCAGGAGTTACAACAAACTCATTTTGGGACAAATGAGATATGGTAATAATAATAATATGGTAACAAGTAATAATATGTACATAAAACTGAAATAAGAAATAATACAAATAAGTTATGTATATATTACAAAGAAATTAAAACAAATCATAATTAACATTAAACATTCATATTTCTTTAACTCTTTCATCTGTTGACTTTTGTGAAGTAAAAGAGCTGAAACCTTTATCATGTAGTCATAAGCCCCAAAAAAATGCCTTGACCTCGATATTCCCTTCTCAAAAATGTTTTCCCTCTCTGTTACAACAAATTTAGATCATATACTTATTTATTCTACTAGTATTTATATACAATGTCGAACGAATGTGCGACATTTGAAACATGCGACATGTGACATGCGATACCGTAGTTGCCCCACTATGCGTAACTTCACGAATCTCGCATATTAATTCGTGTTGCAGTTTCGCCCCCGAGTGAACGCGACATGAGGACACAGATAAAGTATGTAAGAAATTCTCCTGTGACATCTTTCGTAATTCTATACAGCTGCTTTCATCTCCGCGTACCGTCGGCAGTATGGGTTGCCTACCTTAACTTACATGTGTACTGTGTGCCCAGTACCTACCGCTAGGTGCTCTGATATTCTTGAGACTTGAGTGCAAAGTTACCCCCTCCCGGCGCCGCTCCCCACCCTGAAGCATTCCCATTTCAGGCATGACA